>NC_089792.1:36827592-36855092 GCF_040412425.1 Macrobrachium rosenbergii | reverse complement strand
GGATAAATTAAAGAATTATATTTACAAAAGCAAGCATTTGAAGGGAAAAGGGATAAATAAATTGATAAAGGGCTTGCAACGCCTGAAGATCCTTCTACTGGAGTCTTGATTAAAGGCAAGGCACAGGCCAAGATGAGTCCACTGTGAATAGGTCCCTCTTCAAGAGAGATTTGCACATTACATGCCAGTAAAGGGACAATATAACACTGAATATGACTCGAGTTTGTACTGAGGGTACGAAAGACTCGAGGAATGAATGACCACTTTACACTCGAACACAGGACATTGGAAATGGCACTGGATAAACTGGCACAAAGACAGAAGTGAAATGCTGGTACTCCAACCTTTCTAAAGGGCAGACTGTCGTGACTGAAAAGTCTTCACTCGCACTTTACCTTAGGGGAAGCGGGTCTCTGACGAAGAAGGAAGAGGGATGATCACACGTATGGTAGTGCCCTCGAGGATGACTGGAGTCTGGAGTCGGACGGGGGAGAACGAAGGTCTCAGCAAATTTACCGCTCGCCCGCATATATGGGTGTCCTCGAGGACATTTATTGCATGGCTCTGCTTCCACAACTAACTAACTAACTCCTTAACTGCTTCTCTTCCTTTTAAGGCACGCGGCCATGGGTAGGGACTGTGTGCAAACGATTAGTCACTGGCCAGGTGTTCAGCCTCTTCCCAGGTTTCCTACAGAGGTAAGACAATTCAGGCAGCTTAATCTGCCTTTAGAAAGGCTGCTTAAGAAGCTTAGTTGGGCTAAGCTTCTTAAAAAGGAGTGGCAGTAAGTCTCCTCCCTTTGCCCTTTTTTATTTGTGTCATCTCAATATCTGTTCCAGGTAAAAAGAAGGACATATCAGAATGTTGATAACCAGGCTCTGATTTCTAGGTCAAATACGATCGGCCATGCGGTTCTCAATAAACAAAGGGTAAATTAGGTGGGGGGGGGGGAGGAGGCGCGCTGTGCACGACTTCTTGTTGATTATAATAGCTCCCCACGGATGATAACATACGAGCCTTCATTCGGGCTTGTATGCTGATGTCCAAGAAGTCGGCACAGCTGGTTAGTTTACTCTCCTCCCAGCAAGAAATGGAAAAAGCTTTTACTTCACTCTATCCCCACGCAAAAATGGAAAACACTTCCAACACATTAATACTAAACTACTTTATCATGGCTCATTAATTTCTTCAAATTTATGGTATACGTTACTTTAAGATTACGAGGACAAGATAATTTTGAGTCAGGAGACAAAATTTAAGAATTAATTTGCATATAAGTTCCTTAATTCTAAATCAACAAGGCATGCGGTTAGTACAGTATGCCTTGAAGAGGCTGTGTAAATGATAGAACAGAACAGCGTTTATTTTTGTAAATGACATCCCCTTTGCGTGATATTGTAATGACGATACATAATTCGCCAACTCGACAGCTGACGGCTGACCCTTACACGTGATTTTGACAGTGGTGGCGAGCGAGAGTATTCGCAAGTTTTAATTCGCTAACTTTAAACCACGCTAATTTTATCGTCTACTGCCCATACCTCGAGCACGGGCTATAAATAGATACTCGCTCAATGTTATGACGGGATGAGCAGACAAAAGATGTGGGGTCTTGGGCAAAACAGAGTTCTTAGAAGAAAGGGGAAAAAAATAATAATAACAAAAGGGAAAATTAACAGGATGTTACGAATGACAACGTGACTGCATACGAA
Organism: Macrobrachium rosenbergii; assembly: GCF_040412425.1. NCBI lineage: Eukaryota > Metazoa > Arthropoda > Malacostraca > Decapoda > Palaemonidae > Macrobrachium > Macrobrachium rosenbergii. Next base: position 36,853,380 of record NC_089792.1, on the reverse strand, counting down.
AGGTGGAACACATCTCTCGGATTTTACGAAAGGGGCATTTAAAATCACAAGGGCAAGAGTCTATGACTCCCGACGCATTAAAAGAGAAAGATAAATAAATAATTAAAAGAGTAAATGATATTGGCAGAAGAGCTAAGGGAAATAGAGTGAGGGTTTTATTGTGTTAGGCAGGAATTTATCGTCCTTTGCCTATAAATTATGGCCCAGACTATCACTTCAGCCCCAGATCTGGGGAAAGGGAACCCAAAGGGCGTGACTCCTTCAGGAAGAGCTGACACGCATGCCCTGTGCCAAGGTAGGGGCACAAGGGCGTGCCACTTCCCACTCTGTTATTCTCAATGATTTATACATTTTAAGGGGAATGGTATCCCATATTTAATTGCCTCTTGTGGTGATAATTTAAGGAAAAGATTAATAGAAAATGATAAGGGATAGAAGTTCCTGAGGAACGGAAGAAGATAGTGGAGTGCCTTGACATCCTCTTCTGGACTAGAGGTGCCAAGACCTTCGAAAGATGAAATGGTGGCACAGGTGCCAGGCGAGCTCTAGGGCTCTTTGTAAACTACCTGGAAATTCCCACGCCCGTGGTAATTCCACCGTGAACCTTTCCTACTGGGACATTCGTCCTCGGCTGGGGAAGCGGAGAGCCTGAGACCGGAGGGCGGCATGAAGTGCTACCTGGGCCAGCTGCTGCGACAGCTGATGCAGGGGTTTTCCGTGCTGGTTCTACCATGATCCGTCGCAGCTCTTGCAGTTCATCGGCCAAGTGAGATATGGCAGAATCCTGACTCGCAAGGGTATCTGTGGCGGGCGGCGAGAAAGCAGTAACGGTTGGCGGGGGCGTGGACGACTCGCAGGTATCAATGACCAGCTCAGGCACGGGTTGCGAGGCCGCACCTTTAGGTGAGCTTCCGCTGTGGTCGAGGGGAACCATCTCTCTTACTGTCGCTGGTAGCGGTGCCTGAGTTGGATCCCTTGAATGGAGATCGGGGTTGTGCTCTGGCGCTGGCACTAAGGCAGAGTCAGGCACTATCCGAGGTTTCTTGTGCTCATTGGTCAGGACGGACGGAGCTTGGCACTGCTCGATGCATGCAAGTGGCACTGGCAGATATTTGGCATCTCCAGGAGGGAGATCTGATTAGGGCCATGGCACTGGCACTGAGGCAGGGCCGGGCACTGGAATTGGATCGGGAACCGATCGAGGGGGCCACTGTACATCGTACTCAGGTGGCACTGGTAGGGACTGCACATCCTCCTGGTACCCAGGGGGCGCCAGTCTTGACTGTGGGAGAAGCGGGGGAGGATTACTCGTGCCCAAGGAATGAGTTGGGGAATGTGAACCCCTAGATGGTCGTGATTTCTGTGGGGACTGAAAGTCCTGTCCCAGGATGATGTCATAGCCTCCAGGGAGATGGCTTGCTACTGCAAGACTGCAAATTTTGACTGATGAGGCCTTGACTCAATTGGACCGTGGGAGTATCATTTTAAATTGATTTACTTCTCGATGCGTGATTTGAAGTTTCGTCATTGGCGATGGCTCCATAGGGAACTCTTTCCCTTCGTATGAGGGAGATTTGCACGCCCGAGTCCTTAAATGTTGTGACTCGGCACACTGGGTGGCTGCCTCGTTGAGGGGCCACATATATGGGGGCACGGCAGGAGGGCCCAATGACTTGGAGTTCGTGGCGGCGAAGTTTTTCTGCGCTGCCCCTGTGGAGAGCGCAGGCGAGTTATTGGGTGGCTTTCCGGGGGAGAGAGGTGCTGTTTTCTTGTTTCGGCACTGTTCAGAGGAATGCCCCGTCATCTTGCAATAATGGCAAGTTAGGGGCTTGCCTGAGTTCCCATTCTTATGGGAATTTGACCCTCCAAGGAGGGGAGGGGGATTTATCTTCCGCCCCATAGATCCTTCCTGAGGGTGGTGAGTTTCTCACGTCTGCTATCCGGCAACACTCGGTGAGGGTTGCTGGGGCTTTTTCCACTACATGAGTGGCGAGGGCAGGAGGGGCGTAGCGCAGGAAATGCTCAAATTTAAGCAGCTCAATGGCCACGGTGGCGCTAGTAATCTGACAGGACTCGAGCCATTTGGCTAACACCCGCTCCAAATGGTACGCCCAGTCAGACTAAGTCTGGCCTGCTTCTCTTGGCTGCTCTCTCCAACGCTCTCCTCCGGGTTTGGGGTTAATCTGACGCCTTAGTAACTGCTTGGCGGACAGCTTCCCAGTTTCGCCTATCCTCTGCTGAAAGGGCGTGGTAGGCAACGAGTGCCTTCCCTCCCAGGAATTTAGTGAGAACAAGGGAGAGTTTCGCAATGCAAGCTGACTTTTGTCTTGTCCCATTGGGAATTTATTTGCGCCTAAATAATTTGCTAATGGGGAAATGCCAAGTAAAATTTAACACAGAGGAATTTCTTTCACACTATTCCTCGAAGCAAAGAATATGGGAAAGATTTTAACACAGAGGAATTTCGCAGTATTCCTCAAAGCAAAGAATGGTTATCCCTGGTTATTTCCTAACTACCTATCCTGAAAGGCATGCATTAATGAATCTAATACGGCGGTTCTCTTCTCTCTGAATACATGCATCCCTATTCCTAATTCCTAGGAAAAGTCACGATTGTAAAAAAATTTTTCTAAGATAAACATTACTTATTATGGAACTATCTTGGTCTGTGCTCTTGGTATCAGGTTCGGAATTTGCCTCGCACCCAGCTTAGCTTTGCTAATAGCTGATCTGGCGAGTTGCAAATGCAATGAAGCAACACTAGAGGGAAATGCAACTGCAAAACTAGATCTATGGCCAGGTCGCCATTTTTTATGTATTTCCCTGGGTTTATGGTATTTTACAGGCCGGCAACGGAAACTTTATTTAATTTGCCTTGGAGTTCTGACTTCGTGAAGGGAAATCGTAAAAATAAGTGGGGAGAATTTATGAGCTGAAGGCTCTACTTCAAGGGAAGTGTTATGTAAACGCTTGGGATAAATTAAAGAATTATATTTACAAAAGCAAGCATTTGAAGGGAAAATGGATAAGTAAATTGATAAAGGGCTTTGCAACGCCTGAAGATCCTTCTACTGGAGTCTTAATTAAAGGCAAGGCACAGGCCAAGATGAGTCCACTGCAAATAGGTCCCTCTGCAAGATAGATTTGCACATTACACGCCAGCAAAGGAACAATATAACACCGAATATGACTCGAGTTTGCACTGAGGGTGCCAAAGACTCGTGGAATGAATGACCACTTTACACTCGAACACAGGACATTGGAAATGGCACGGGATAAGCTGGCACAAGGACAGAAATGAAATGCTGGTACTCCAGGCTTTCTAAAGGGCAAACTCTCGTGACCAAAAAGTCTTTACTCCACTTTACCTTAGGGGAAGCTGGTCTCTGAGGAAGAAGGACAAGGGATGATCACACGTATGGCGGTGCCCTCGAGGATGACTGCAGTCTGGAGTCTGGAGTCGGGAGTTGGATGGGGAAAGAAATCTTCTCAGCAATGCATCACCCGCCCGCGTGGAGGATTCTTACTGCGTCTGCATGTCTTATGCTTCCACAGCTAACTAACTCACTAGCTAACTGCTTCTCCCTTTTAAGGCACGTGGCCACGGGTAGGGGCCGTGTATAAGGATGAATCACGGCCAGGTGTTCAGCGATTCGGGGGCGGGGGTCTTCCCAGGTCCTGCGGGTGTAAGACAATTGGGCAGCTTAACTTGCCTTTAGAAAGTCCATATAAGAAGATTAGTTGGGCTAATCTTCTTAAGGAGTGGCATAAATATCTTCCTGGCCCCTGTTTTCTGTGTCATCTCAATTTCTGTTCCAGGCAAATAAAAAGGGACAGATCGGTGTGTTGATAATGCGATCAGTCATGCAATTCTTAATAAAAAAAAAAAGGGTTAAATTAAGGGGGAAATGCAATCATAAGCGAGACTTCTGGGTTATTATAATAATATATATATATATATATATATATATATATATATATATATATATATATATATATATATGTATATATATATATGTATATATATATATATATATATATGTACAATCACTCAAAAAAGTTTTGCAACATACTTCAAAAGTTTTCGGACAACAGCTTATAATAGCGACATCTGGCGCTATTTGGCAACTCAGCTGTAAGCGCGTGAAACAACTGAACACTACTGTATAGTGGTGGGTCCGAGAAATTACCTGCAGTTTCCCTTAAACACGGCTTTTTCTGATACTGCTTACTGCTGTCATACTTTACTTAATAAAAGGATGTCACTATAATACTTCAGTGGTCATCGCTGTTCTTATATTTTAATATTTTCATCTCCAACTGCCATCACTATCGTTGTTTTATCTCCTTCATACGTGTGAACTTTGTAGACATAGGCCTACGGCTGTTGTAAGTAGAACTATCAGTCTTATTAACATCAACAAATACGACTTTTGTAAAGATTTGCTTGCACATTATTATTAATCAAATTTTTGAATGTCTAATCCTATGTATATTGTGAACTAGTGAAACTTAATATAAAATATACTGAACTAGACTAACAGATTTCACGTCTGTTTTTGTAATACACAGAATATAATCGCACACACATTTTACACACACACACACACACACACACACACACACACACATATATATATATATATATATATATATATATATATATATATATATATATATATATATATATATATATATATAATGCCATTATCATGTGTAATTTCTCATTTCTTTCATTGCTACTTAGGCCTATCATTTTGATGCCTCTCATGAAGTTAACCGAATATATAACGCCTATTTTTGTATTTCTTATTATCTAAGTTTCTAAAGAATTAAAATTAGCAAGAAGTTCAACATTAATTTAGTTAATGCTAAACGCCAGCAGTGAAGAAGACTACCATGCTCATGAGTGGAGAACGTCTCCTCCTCTTCGCAAAAGATTATTCTTACAGAAATTATCGGCCACTAGATTATATTATAACGCAAACCCTAGCCTCTATTCTTTGTGTTTCGCTGATATGAAGTGTTTCTTGGCAGGAGTATGATGAAATAATATTTTAGTCTCATGTAGCCTGTTACGGATGGTTTGAGCAGCAACACCGGCTTGTCAGGGGAGTTAGGCGGAGCTCCTTCAGTGATCATCCGATGATGATCCTTAACTTTTTACAATGAATTTATCATATTTCCTCGTTCTCTCTGTTGTTTTATTCCTCTATACATGGTTGTTTTATTTATGCCAAGCTGCCAAGCAATATCTACAATAGAGACATTAGTCTTATGCAAGGTAATGATTGTGGTGCTGCAGTCTGTTGCCCATTTTATGGTGCAAGTAACGAGACAGTTTAGTTTAATTTTCCTGCCCGAATGTGGAGTCACACGATAACATACGACGTTACGAGATTTTTTCTTTTTTTTTTTGTTTTTGTTTTTGACAACAATAATGGTTGAATTCTTTCTTTCTTTATTTATATATAATTTCATTGATGATTATTCAATATTACTTTATTAGTCAATAAGCTTTTATCTGGATTCGAAATATAGTTTCTTCTTTGACTTTTTGCCCAATCATCTGAAGTGAAATTATTCAAAATGTTTCGTCATTTTTCGTAATATGAATTTTTCACTCACCACCATTTTTTTATATTGTTAACCGTATGATTAATAACCAAAGTCGAATAAGAAAAAATTACATTTCCTTGTAAATATCAAAAGAACAAATTACTGTTAGGTGAACGAAAACTTCTGGAACATGTTGCAAAAACATTTTTGAGTGACTGTACATATATATGTGTGTATATGTATACATATATATATGTATATGTGTATATATATATATATATATACATATATATATATATATATATATATATATATATATATATATATATATATATATATATATATATATATATATATATATATATATATTTTTATATGTTTCCTGTGCAGGTAATTTTAAGTCTCCACATTCAGTACTTTACTCTACAATGGCCTTGAAAGATAACCAGGAACATACAAAACAAAAAATAAAAGGAGTTATACTCGAGCTGAGGGCTCTTTCTCAAAGGGAAGTGCGTGAAACACATGGATACAAAAATAGGTGTATTTACATGACAGACAAGATCAAAGGGAAATTGAATTAAAACACATTAAATTGCTGCTGCAGAAGTCCTAGCCGGGGCGAGGGGAGGAAAGCTTTGGGAATGCCAGAACACGGACCAAGGAGAAACGATCGTCCGTCTGAAACGATATGAGGACCCAGGTTACAATCTAAGGCTGGAATTTGGGGAATGCTTTACTCGAGAGTGCGCTGAGGGCGCCAAGGACATCCTCGAGGCTTGACTAGTGACTTAGAGCAAGAAGGCAGTGAACACGTGGGCCAGGATTGAACCAAGAAGCTCAGGAATACCAAGTTATAGGCCCAGAAGTTTAATAAATGCTCAAGGGCGAACATAACGAGACTAAGCAACTCTTTCTAGGTACTTTGCCACATAGTAGGGGCGTAAGGCTGACGTCTGCATCCAGCGTCGTCCAAGTCCTTCTCAGCGTCTTCTGCCTGGGTTCACGTGTGTGTGTAGACAACGGCCTCCCTCACCAAGGAACTACCGTGGGTCGTAGGTCAGGTGCGGGAAAAAAAAAGGCACCCTTGTGATGATGGAGGGCTGCAGTTGAGTTTCTGCTCGCTCTGGGATTTGCACTTCCCCACTTGCAATGGATACTGGCCACGTGGTTGGAGTACAAGGCAAAGGGCAGCTACTTCCACGTGGCGACGAGGGAAAGAAAGGCGGGGTGGGGACGTCTGAACTCGTGACCTCCTACATTAGCTACTGGACGGTGTGTGAGGGCGAGCTCCTGGCGCCCTGGCCTTTTATTACTTCTGGACGGGTGTAGGGGGGGGGGGGCATAGCCTGACCGGGTCACGCTTCTGTACCAAGAGAAAAAGGCGCCAGCCAGTTACTACCCTAGGCTAAGATTATCTCCTGAGCGTGCCTTAGAACCCTGAACTTACTGCTTGAAACTAACCCGAACCAGATTTCACTACTTCTCACAGGTTCAAGTAGACAGAGGCTCATCTATCGGCCAAGCAAAGCAGAAAGTAAATGGCGCTTTTGTAGCTTATTTTGGCGCTAATCTGTACAATATATATATATATATATATATATATATATATATATATATTTACGTTTTTCCGTGGTTTTAGTTTGAAATAGCTCTGTGAGACAGGTAGCAACAATTTAAAGTAATTTAGCCTTGTGATTCTGACTTCATGGGTGGGAAAACGTAAAAAAGAGGAAAACAAAGGAGAATTTCATATGAGCATAGGGCTCTGGTTACTGAGGGAAATATTACGTAAAACACGTGGGCACATTTAAAGGAGTGTATTTACATAAATGACATTAGTACGGGAAAGAGGAACTCAGTAGATTGAATGAAACTGGGGAATTCTAGACACAGTCCGAAGCTTCCACGAAGGGTCCTCTTAGCAGATTTTCCGAGGCGTGTAGAAGGCGGTCGTGGACGACTTGCGATTTCCGAGGACGAGTTTCTTCCACGTGGTGAGATGCAAGGGCTTCCGTAAAGGGGCAAGGCGATGGGGACTCCTCGAAAACTCCAAGCAATGGCGTGTGGGCTCGAGGAATACGGTCGAAGGGCATGAGGAAAAGTATACTTTTGAAAGGGCCACGTGGTTAGGGATGCAAAGGGCATCGATGGGGCCAGGTGTTGGGGACGTCTTCATTCCATATCTTCCAGCCCGCGTGTGTGTGTGCGAGACCTCGTGGGTTTCTGCTTTTATCCCCTCCTATGGGGCAGGGGCGTCCACCACAGATGGTTTTGACTCATTGCACCTGCTGCCCGCAGGGGAGGTTTTGGCCTGTAGGAGAAACACCCAAGCCAGATTACTTTTGCCTCGAAGGAAAGATCTTTATCAAAAATGGGAGCGCCTTTAATCTTTTAAACCCTTGTTTTTAAGTCGATAGACAGATGGTCTATCGATCGCCGGCTGGCAGTAAATGAACAACCAACCAACAACAAAGGAGGGGGAGGGGAGGCAATTTGCTAGCGAATTCTTGCTAATCATAATACCTCCCCATACAAGATGATGTACATACCTCCTTCGGGTGTGTACATCGATATTCAAGAATGAGCGGCAAATGCTTTACGTTACTCTACATTCTGCCTTGCAATGAACTTTACTCCTAAGGGTTTTATGAAGCTGTGACATTACTTTTAATAACACATTGGGACAATTTTCTTTAACAGAACGCAAAGTGATTTAAACACTTGCAAAAGAATAATTACTTTAGATTTGGTTACCCACTGTAACTTTATAAAGTGACTCGAACAATTGTGAATTAATTAAGATTATAGGACCACGTATATGAGGCTATGGCCAACAAATGAAAAGAAATGGTTATTGTTCAAGAATTAAAATACACGGTTACTTAATTTTAGATAAAATGCATGCGGTTAGTACAATCTGCCTTGAAGAGGCTGCGTAAATGAAAAACAGCGTTTATTTTTGTAAATGACATCCCCTTTTACGCGATACTGTAATGACTATACATATTCGCATTGATAACTTATCTTCGTTGTAACGTGCTTTGCTTAGCTATTGTTCAACGCGAGGTGAGGGACGACCCACACACCGGGAATTTGACAGTCGTGTGCGGGCGAGAGTATTCGCGAGGTTTTAATTCGCTAACCTTAAACTACGCTAATTTTATGTGTCCACTGCCTCGAGTACTCCATGTTATGACGGGGCGAGCAGACAAAAGATGTGGGGTAGGGGTCTTATAATGGAAGGGGAAAAGGGATAATAATAACAAAAGGAAAATTATCAAGACGTTACGAATGAAAACTTGACCGCATATGAAAGGCGGACACGTCCCTCAGAGCTTACAAAGGGGCATTTAAATCACAAGGGCAAGAGTTTATGACTCTTGATTCATTAAAATTAAAGATAAATAAATGACTAAAAGAAAGTAAATGATATTGGCAGAAGAGCTAAGGGAAAAAGAGTGAGGGTTTTATTGTGTTAGGCGGGAATTTATCGTCCCACGCCTATAAATTACGGCCCGGACTATCCTTTCAGTCCCAGGGCGAGAAACGTGCACCCGAAGGGCGCGACTCCTTCAGGAGGGGCTGACACGCACGCCCGGTGCCAGGGTATGGGCACAAGGGCGTGCCACTTCTCACTCTGTTATTCTTAATGATTTATACATTGTGTGGGGAATGGTATCCCGTATTTAATTGCCTCTTGTGGTGATAATTTAAGGGAAGATTAATAGAAGGTGATAAGAGATAGAAGTTCCTGAGGAACGGAAGAAGATAGAGGAGGGTCTGACATCCCCCTTCTGGATTAGGGGTGCCAAGACCTTCGAAAAATGAAATGGTGGCACAGGTGCCATGGGAGCTCTAGAGCTCTTTGTAAATTACCTGGAATGTCCCACGCCCGTGGTAATTTCGCCTCGAGTCTTTCTTAATGGGACAGTCGTCCTCGGCCGGGGAAGCGGAGGGCCCGCGACTGGAGGGCGGCACGAGTACCACCTGGGCCTGCTGATGCGACAGCTGACGCAGGAGTGTTCCGTGCTGGTTCTACCATGATCCGTCGCGGCTCTTGTAGTTCATCGGCCAAGTGAGATATGGCAGAATCCTGACTTGCAATTGCGTCGGCGACGGGCTGAGGCAGAGAGGAGGCGGTCGGGGTGGGCGTGAGCGGCTCGCAGGTAACGATGACCAGCTCAGGCACGGGTTGCGAGGCCGCACCTGCAGGTGAGCTTCCGCGGTGGTCGGGAGGAACCGTCTCTCTGACCGACGCTGGTAGAGGTGCCAGGCCGGGGAAGAGAGGGGTCCTGAGTTGGATCCCGTGAATGGAGATCGGCGTAGCGCTCTGGCGCTGGCACTAGGGCAGAGTCAGGCGCTATCAGAGGTTTCTTGGGCTCGTCGGTCAGGACGGACGAAGCTTGGCCCTGCTCGGGGCATGCAAGTGGCACCGGCAGGAATTTGGCATCTCCTGAAGGGAGATTTGATTGGGGCCCTGGCACTGGCACTGAGGCAGGGCCGGGCACTGGAATTGGATCGGGAACCGATCGAGGGGGCCACTGTACATCGTACTCAGGTGGCACTGGTGGGGACTGCACGTCCTCCTGGTACCCAGGGGGCGCCAGTCTTGGCTGAGGGAGAAGCGGGGAGGATTACTCGCGCCCTGGAATGATTCGGGAATGTGGACCCCTAGATTGTCGTGATTTCGGTGGGGACTGAAAGTCCTGTCCCAGGATGACGTCATAGCCTCCGGGGAGATGGCTTGCTACTGCAAGATTGCAAATTTTTGATTGGTGAGGTCTTGTGACTCTCAATTGGACCGTAGGGAGTATCATTTTTAAATTGATTTATTCCCTCGATCGTGACGAGTTTTCGTCTATTGGCGATAGCTCCGTAGGGAACTCTGTCCCTCCGGATGAGGGAGATTTGTGCGCCCGAGTCCTCGAAAGCAGTGACTCGGCGCGCGGGCTCGCTACCTCGTGGAGGGGCCACGTATACAGGCCCTTCGGCGGGAGGGCCTAATGACTGGGGATCTGTGACGGCCAAGGCGACGGTGGGAGTATTTACTTTATTATTGCGTGGGCATTTTGCCCATGCGGGAGAATGGCCATAAACCTTGCACGCCGTGCAAAATGTCTGGCTGAAATCTTTCCGCGCTGCCCCTGTGGAGGGCGCAGGCGAGTTATTTGTCGGTTTTCGGGGAGAGAGGAGCCGGTTTCTTGTTCCGGCACTGTTCGGAGAATGCCCCGTTTTCTTGCAATAATGGCAAGTTAGGGCTTGCCCGAGTTCCCATTTTTGTGGGAATTTGAACCTCCGAGGAGGGGACGGGGATTTATCTTCCGCCCCATGGATCCTTCTTGAGGGTGGTGAGTTTCCCACATATCTGCTATTCGGCAACACTCGGTGAGTGTTGCTGGGGCTTTTTCCACTATATGGGTGGCGAGGGCAGGGGGGGCGTAGCGCAGGAAATGCTCGAATTTAAACCGCTCGAGTACCTCGGCGGTGTTAGTGGCTCCTTCGAATCGAGCCATTTTGTCAACGCCCGCTCGAATGGTACGCCCAATCGGACCAAGTCTGGCCTGCTTCTCTGGGCTGCTCTCTCCAACGTCTCCTCCACCGCTCGGGGTAATCTCGCACGCGCCGTAACTGCTTGGCGTACGGCTTCCCAGTTTCCCCGATCGTCTGCGGGAAGGGCGTGGTAGGCAACGAGGGCCTTTCTGCCCAGGAATTTAGTGAGAACAAGGGAGAGTTCGCGGGGAGAGATCGCAGCACTCCAGGACTCGTTCGGCCCTTTCAAGCCATACTTCAGGTTCGGACTCGGTCCATTTTGGCATGAACGAGTGAGCTTGGCTGAGGGCACTCATTCCCGCGGCAGGGGGGGGGGTGGCGTGCTGTCGTTCTAGCACCTGGAGCTCATGGGCGCGTTTCTCTCTCTCTCTCCTGCTCTTGGGCAATTCTGTCTCTCTCTCTTTCTCGTTCTCTCTCCTCCCGTTGTTCTTGGGCAATTCTGACGTTCTCTCTCTCCCTCTCTGCACGTTCTTTTCCTCCGTTGTTCTTGGCGTTCTCTCTCTCCTCTCGTTGTTCTGGGCAATTGTTCCCCTCTCTCTCTCTGCACGTTCTTTATCCTTCTCCTGCTCCGATTCTCTCTTCTCTCTCCTCACGTTCTTTATCCTTCTCCTGCTCTTGGGCAATTCTTCCTCTCTCTCTCCTCACGTTCTCTTGCTCTCTCAGCCTTGGCATCGTCCACTCGCTCTTGAACCCATGCTCTCAGATCTTGCCCGATAGTCCCATGTCCTTCCCAGCGGACATGTAGAATTTGAAATCCTCGTTTTGTTGGGCTCTGGTATTAGCCATCTTGAAAAAATGGGTATATGATATGTCTGAAAAGACTCAGGTTGTCTGAAAAGACTCAATTGCAGGAATCTGAAACACTCAATGGTTCAGACTGCAGGAGAATGGATCTGTCTGAATAAGACAGGTGATTAGTAAGTCTGAGGAGACTTTTTGTTAAAATTTGATATGTCTTGGAAAGACGTGGTTGTTCTTGGCGAACGAATTTTAATATGTGTCTCGGAAGACGTAGTTGGATTTTGTCACGCTCGGACTTGGCCGGCTGTAGCGTGAAGTTAAGGAGTTGTTCTAACGAACTAGACTGATCAGTCCCGTAAGGGCTTAGATGTGTGTGAACTACACTATATAATGTCTCAAAAGGACTTAATTTTGGGTTGGAATGAGAAATTCTCGCCACATGCGACGTAGAATTTTTGTATGAGTCTCTGAGGACTGGGTTTGGAGGAATTCTCGCCACGTGCGACGTAGAATTTTAGGAGTCTCTGAGGACTGGAATTTGGAGAAATTCTCGCCACGTCACGACGAGAATTTTAGGAGTCTCTGAGGACTGGAATTTGGAGAAATTCTCGCCACATGCAACGTAGAATTTTAGGAGTCTCTGAGGACTGGAATTTGGAGAAATTCTCGCCACGTGCGACGTAGAATTTTAGGAGTCTCTGAGGACTGGAATTTGGAGAAATTCTCGCCACGTGCGACGTAGAATTTTAGGAGTCTCTGAGGACTGGAATTTGGAGAAATTCTCGCCACGTGCGACGTAGAATTTTAGGAGTCACTTAGGACTTGGAATTTGTGGAATTTGGAGGAATTCTCGCCACGTGCGACGTAGAATTTTAGGAGTCACTTAGGACTTGGAATTACGATTCGTCCCTTAGGACTTAGAAATTACTAACGGGAAACCCAAAGAAAAATGTATGCTGGGAAATGAATGGGGAAAAAGAAAAAAAAAAATGCTACACACGCGGGCATGGGCGGGGGTGGGGGATGCAGGTCGTTTGGCCAACACCGGAGGTATTTTTAGATTCTGGGTGAATGAACCCGTATATTTATATACCGTCTGGGATTCCGGGGAATTTCCCAGTCGTCTGAGAGGATAACAGTACAACGGCCTAGTAATTTTCCCTATAAGCGGAGTTTAAATTTCGCTTTCCTAACACCTAACTCGAATTCTAACTACACTGAGAGAATTTTCAGCAATGCAAGCTGACTTCGTCGTGTCCCACGTGGGAATTTTATTCGCGCCTAAATAACAGTTCGCTAATTCAAAATGCGAAGTAAAATTTATCACAGAGGAATTTCTTTCGCACTATTCCTCGAAGCAAGAATATGGCAAGGATTTTAACACAGAGGAATTTTTGCACTATTCCTCGAAGCAAAGGATGGTTAGCACTGGTTATTTCCTAACTACCTATCCTGAAAGGCATGCATTAACGAATCTAATACGGCGGTTCTTTTCTCTCAGTGATTACATGCGTCCCTATTTCTAATTCCTAGGAACAGTCACGATTGTAAAAGGTTTTGCTAAGATAAACACATTACTTACGTGGAATTTTCTGGATCTGTGTGCTGGTTTTACACAAAAGGTTCGTAATTGTCTCGTACCCAGCTTAGCTTTGCTAATAGCTGATCTGGCAAGTTGCAAATGCAATAAAGCAACACTAGGGGAACTGCAACTGCAAAACGAGATCTATGGCCAGGTCGCCATTTTTACGTTTTTCCGTGGTTTTAGTTTGAAATATGCTCTGTGAGACAGGTAGCAACAATTTAAGGTAATTTAGCCTTGTGATTCTGACTTCGTGGGTGGGAAAACGTAAAGAGGAAAACAAAGGAGAATTTCATATGAGCATAGGGCTCTGGTTACTGAGGGAAATATTACGTAAAACACGTAGGCACATTTAAAGGAGTGTATTTACATAAATGACATTAGTACGGGAAAGAGGAACTCAGTAGATTGAATGAAACTGGGGAATTCCAGACACAGTCCGAGAAGCTTCCACGATAGGATCCCTCTGAAATGAGAGATATGCACATTATACGCCAGTAATGAAAATAGACAAAAGAATAATGAATTTAGCTGCACTGAGGGTGCCAAAGGAGTAATAAAGAATTAATACTGCCGATGCAAGAGGCGCACGGACATTAGACAAGGGAGATTTCTGGCTTTTCTTTAAGAAAATATTACGAGACAAAAGCGTGACTGAAATGGGGCTCTTCCAGGGCACTTTACCTTAGCAGATTTTCCGAGGGCGCGTAGAAGGCGGTCCGTGGATGACTTGCGATTTCGAGGACGAGTTTCTTCCACGTGGTGAGATGCAAGGGCTTCCGTAAAGGGGCAAGGCGATGGGGACTCCTCGAAACTCCAAGCAATGGCGTGTGGGCTCGAGGAATACGGTCGAAGGGCACGAGGAAAAGTATACTTTGGAAAGGGCCACGTGGTTAGGATGCAAGGGCATCGATGGGGCCAGGTGTTGGGGACGTCTTCTTCACTCCATATCTTCCAGCCCGCGTGTGTGTGAGACCTCGTGGGTTTCTGCTTTTATCCTCCTATGGGGCAGGGGGCGTCCAACACAGATGCTTTGACTCATTGCACCTGCTGCCCGCAGGGGAGGTTTTGGCCTGTAGGAGAAACACCCAAGCCAGATTACTTTTGCCTCGAAGGAAAGATCTTTATCAAAAATGGGAGCGCCTTTAATCTTTTAAACCCTTGTTTTTAAGTCGATAGACAGATGGTCTATCGATCGGCCGGCTGGCAGTAAATGAACAACATAACAACAACAACAAAGGAGGGGGAGGCAATTTGCTAGCGAATTCTTGCTAATCATAATAATATATATATATATATATATATATATATATATATATATATATATATATATATATATATATATATATATATATATATATATTAATATTTTGTCCATAAGGATATTCAATGCGAAAGCAAATAGGAAAAAGTTTTGGAACGAATTAATTTTAGATGTGTTTAGCTCATAAGGTTTTCCCATATTATTTTACGGATGGAGGTTAAAAAAAGATATGAAATGAAAGTTAATGATACAGTTTCATCCATTTGATGGAAGAGTTACAAAAATCACGTTTGTTTGTGTAAAGTCAGGTGTTGATAAGTTGAGACCAAAGCTAAGTGAGACCGAATAAAATTTACCAGTCGAAAATTCAGTCAGGTTATCAGCTCTTTTGGCGTGTGGTAGCAAATGATTGTTCAGATCCTCAACCTATTTCAACAAGTGTTACACAGACTTTTTACGTATTTTTAAGAGGAACCGTGTTTCGTAAAGAAATCCAGGAAACAAGGAGGATGGAATTACTTTTCTTAATCCTATACTTTTAGCATAATCCTCATCTGTTAAAGGTCTGACTGTTGATAAACGCCTCGATGAGTTTTCTTTGTCCTGAAATAAATGCATTCATGAATCAAATATAAATTTATATTATTAGCTCACAATAAATTAATAAAGGGAATTTTACATAAATATGAAGTGAATAAAAAATTTATTTTATATAAACTTGATTTACATAATACGAGAAACATTCTTCCCATCATTCATCTCTCATAAAAATATAGGTCACTGCCACATTCCTTTTCTTAAGAGACCAGAAAACGTCTTGCTGTAAAGTATTTCGAGAGGAAAAAGATAGCATGTAAGGGCAAGACTGTCCAGTGCTTCAAGACAGAGACCTAAGCATTTCAGTATTCTCTAAGTCTTTGGACGAAGAGAATTTCGGAAATTTAACTTCCAAATTCCAACAAATGCATGGTGGGCGCAGAAATTTTGCTCCAAAATTTATGTATTCAGTTATTGTTTGTTTCTTTTAGTGGAACAAGTTTTTAAAATCGATTCGTATTTTATTATATTTTCTATGACAAAATCTATTCTATTCAATTGCATCGTTCTCACATGTGAAGTGACATATCTTTAAGATGATGTCTATGGGTGTATGAATAATAAGAGATCTTATGATTTGAGGTTATTTTTGGTCCCAACTGTCTTATTAACCTCTTGAAATAACAATAAACTCAGCCATTTTTTTTAGCTAATATGTACTGTCAAAATAAATGCCAGTTGTATTCATTGATGGCGTTTTCAGAAGACAGAAAGCAGACGAGCGCTTTAAAGGCAAAACTTCTTCATTTTGAAGCTCATTTGCTTTTGAAGTAAATACATAGTGCGCAGAAGAAGACGAGTTGCATCATCTGCAGAGATGATCGACTGAGGCCTATTTTACCTTTAAATATTAATAGCAAAAATGCGCCTGAATAGGGTCATTTTCTGTGTGTTTGACATAAGTCCTAATTAGAATCATTGTATTTTTTTTCAAAGGAACCGACGTTGTTTCTTTTGTATAGTTGATTCACTGGTCGGATACAATAACGGTAAGAGTTACATTAAGATAAATGATACTCTAATCAATAGTTTTTAAACTAATGCTAAAGTATTGCAGATAATGACGTAATACAATTTCATTTGTATTGAAAAATACATTAATTTCGAATACCATGATAAAGATCCAAGGTTGTGATTTTTTCGGTTGTGAAATTTATTCAAGCACTTATAACCAGATTTGAGTTGATGGTATTATTAGTCATCATGAGTACTATATCTGGTACAGAATGAAATAAATAATGGCCCTTCATGATATAGTGAATTCTTGTTATAAGTAAAAAGAATGACTTTTTTAGGTTTCAGCGTTATCATTTGTTAATGGCAGCATTAATAAATGACTTATAATTATCGAATGAACCTAAAGATACTTAAGACTTTCAAAGAACACGAATCTTACCCCTCATGGTGTCTAGAGTGTCTCAACTAACTTTCTTCTTTCGGTACGTCTGCCTACTGGGTCGCCTAAAATGGTTTTTGAGCATCTAAATTTCCACCCTCTTTAGCATGTGCTGTGAGTATAGAAAGTTGACTCCTCTTCCGTTGAACAACCTAGTCTTCAAACACGGAACACGCTCGTCCCCTCCGGTAGGAATGGCTCATAGGATATTTGGAGGTTGTCTCTTTTCAGTCTGATGGTTTTCTGAAGCATTCAAGGTCACCCTCCAGTTCAGAGTGAAAATAATTTTTTTCTTTAGGGAATCTTATTTGTTCAAATATAACTTTAAAAAAAAACGGAAAGTTTTTCCAATCAGTTCAGGGTGGAATGCTTAAAACCATTTTCTTCTTTAGTGATTAAATTCTGGGACATAAGTAGTTTTCTTCTTTTTCGCTGGTACTTTTCTTTGTATCCGGAACATTTAACAGTTTCTTCATCTTGGTGTGGTTGGTCTCTGGAACATAATGTTTTGCAGTTAGTGTGACTGGTTACTAGAGCGTCTAAAATTATCCTCTTCTTTTGTAAAGCATCAACTCTAGAAACTGTATCAGCTAGAAAATGAAAAACTTAACAGAATTACTTTTCATTACGGTCTAAGAAGTATTTTACGGTAGTATTTAGATGTAAAAAGGAGCAAATCTTATTAGGTGTATACTATGACTTCAAATATTTTAAATCTTCAGAAAAAATACCCAAAAAGACAGATTTTGAAACTATCTCGGAATGCTGCAGCCATTCTCCAGACTGTAAGAATATCATTA
Organism: Macrobrachium rosenbergii; assembly: GCF_040412425.1. NCBI lineage: Eukaryota > Metazoa > Arthropoda > Malacostraca > Decapoda > Palaemonidae > Macrobrachium > Macrobrachium rosenbergii. The sequence goes on along the minus strand of NC_089792.1, from coordinate 36,835,888 downwards.
AAGCAGGAAATAAGTGGGTGTTACGAGAATGATTTTCCATTTATTCCAGAATTTAACGCTCTCACTGGGGACAAATTGAAAATTCTTGATCAGGAAATATATTTATATTCTATGATTAATTTGAAAGAGGCAGTTGATATTAAATTTCCTGTAATTTAGACCCGCATTTAATTCAAATAAAGATTTTAAAATAATATATATATATTTTGCAAATGCATATATAAGTATTTATATATTATATATATATATATATATAAATATATAATATATATATACGAAAAATCTGCACAGCACTCTATGTCACTCCATGAAAAGGTTTTAACTCAAAAATCAAACAAATTCAAGATGACAGACATGTTGTGGGGACAACAAATGAAAAGGACTTTTTGTCATAAATTCCTACAGTTTTCTGGGTTTATTATCATTTTTCACCTGATGCTCACCTTTTTCTGGCACTGCCAGAAGTATTATTAACCTACAGCATTAACCCCTGTAACATCAGTTTTTGATCAGAATTTACTTAATTTTAATCATAATTTAAGAATAATTATTAATATAGGCATTAAACATATGCAAAAAACTATCCATTTTGTATTGCTAAATTGATGACACACTTCATTACAAAATATATTTCTAGCTTAAAAAGCAGTGAACCCAAACCAGTTGGTCCAAAGATTTTTTTAGTTTTCGGCTTGTGGGTAGAAGTCCTGCTAGCTCAACAATGACGTGGAAGATGTATGATGACAGTGTATCTATTTTCTTTATTAAGTTCAAATGCGAATTTTCTCATTAATTTGACTGCTTCACTTTTTTTGTTTTTAGACACATTCGTTATAGCGACTACCTTTGTGTAGACGGTCGTCTTTATATTATAAATTCGGTTTAAATGAGTTTTACATCCAGGAATAACGCTCCACTGAACGTTGTTATTTATCTCTAGGTATGGTCTGCAACACCAAATGTGGTGAGATATATTACTTTTCTTATATTAAATGATTCATTGATCTATATTCTCAGTCATTTGCATGTTTATATATATGTTTATTTATATAATAATTGACTGAATAAGAGCCATCAAAGAAATCGTTTGTTTACACTGAATCATGAAACAGCAGAAGGTGATCCCATACCAACGCAGACACGTCGATTTGATGACAAAGTCTCCATTTAGGTTTCCATCTAAAAGGCAACTTAAATCTATTTAAAACTGTTTTAATAATGTTAAAAGTTTTGTGATTAACCTGATAAAGGATGTTTATGGGAAATGATCTTTAGACTGTAAAGGAAAGCATATATTGTTTTATATATGTTACATTTACCGATGGTTGAATGAACGTTTGTGAACAGTGACTCAAGTCAGTGATGTGGAAATGTGGCAATAAGGTCCGTCTGTTGTTGCATGAAGATCGATACCTTCTTCCCTCCCACACACACACACACACTCTGTGGGGACATAAGGTGTAAGTGGAGTTTGTTTACAATATTTTATACTTATTGTCTTTGTTCAGTGGATGCTTTTAATCTCTTCTGATAGAATCGGTCCTCCCCATTCCTTCCCCCATTTTTCCCCTGGGTTTCCATTCCTCCTCCCCTCCCCTCCCATGTATCCGGTGGTATTCTTCCTGTTCCCCTTTTGAAAATCCCTCCCTTCATCCCATTCCCATCTACCTTTCTCCTCCCTTCCCTTCCTCTTTTATTGCATTTGTGTGTACTGTCATTCAGAGATTTACGAAATTTGTTAAGTCAATGGGGTGGATTTCAACTTATATTATATAAAAGTAAATGTTTGTATGTTTGTAACATTGTGTGCTACAGAAAGCTGAACTGCTTTTGATCTAGACAAAATTTATGTGCCCATCACTTGACCCAATTTAGATAATAGGTAGGTTTCAAACCCATACCCCCTTCCCCTTCCCATTCCCCAATCCCCCTTCTCTTTAACTGAAACAGGGCTGGTCTGACCATAGATTTAGAAACTAATTTGTAAATAAATACAGGTTCATCATACCTCATTTCTTTTACCCGATAACATAGCAATATATTATTGAAAATGCTTTTCTTTCCTGTGATTAATAATTCTGTATAAAGGTTTGTGTTTAGGTTTACTGGGGGTATGTACAGTATACTGTAGGTTTAGTGGGTGTGTGTGTTTAGGTTTAGTGGGGATGTATTTGCATTTAGCTGGGGGATATTTTTAGGTTTAGTAGGGGGTGTGTTTAGTTTGGGAGTGGGTGTGTTTAGGTTTAGTGGGGGTGTGTGTTTAGTTTTTAGTGGGGTGTGTGCTTAGGTTTAGCAGGATGTTTCAGTTCCCTGGGGTTCTCCATCAGTCATCACAGTAACATCTGGATAAAATGGACAGTAACCACAGTAATACCTGGATAAAAGGACAGCCAGCTCAGTCATACTGTAAGGGACATTCTCCCACAGTAATGTCTGGTTTTAGACTGGACAGTCACCATAGTAATACTTGGATAAAATGGACAGTCAGCATAATAATCCCTGGATAAAGGGACAGACAGCACAGTAATATCTGGATAAATGGGACAGTCACCACATTAATATCACCTGGATAAAAGGGACAGATAAAATGGACATTCACCACAGTAATACTTGGATAAAAGGGACCGTCAGTACAGTAATGCCTGGATAAAAGGGATAGACAGCACAGTAATGTCTGGATAAATGGGACAGTTACCACAGTAATACCTGGGGGACAGTCACCACAGTTATGTCTGGATAAAGTGAACACTCACCACAGTAATACATGGATAAAAGAGACAGTCAGCACAGTAATATCTGGATAAAAGGGACAGACAGTATAGCAATACTTGGATAAATGGGACAGTCACCACAGTAAAACCTGGATAAAAGGGACAGTTAGCACAGTAATACCTGAATAAAAGGGACAGTCAGAACAGTAATACCTGGATAAATGGGACAGTCAGAACAGTAATAACTGGATAGATGGGACAGTCACTACAGTAACACCTGGATAAAAGGAACAGTCAGAAACAACAATGATTGGATAAATTGGGCAGTCAGCAGAGTAATACCAGGTTAAAAAGGACAGTCACCACAGTAATTCCTGGATAAATGGGACTGTTACCACAGTAATAACTGGATAACTGGGACAGTCACTGCAGTAATCTAGATAAAAGGGACAGTCAGTACAATAATACCTGGATAAATGGGACAGTCAGAACAGTAATACATGGATAAGAGGGATAGTCACCACAGTAATATCTGGATAGATGGGACAGTCAGCACAGTAATATTTGGATAAAAGGGACAGTTTGTACAGTAATTACTGGATAAAAGGGACATTCACCACAGTAATTCCTTGGATAAATGGGACAGTCAGTATAGCAAAAATTTTTATAAAGGGAACAATCATCACAGTAATTCCTGAATAAAAGGGACAGTCAGTACAAGGAAGTGTTGGAAATTTTTCTGAGGGAGGGGGAGGGGAGGAGGAAGGGAAACCATTGATTTTAACCAAAAAAGATTTTGCAAAGAGAGAAGGGGAAGGGAGGAGAGGTTACGTTACTCTATCAGAAGAGAATAAAAGTATCTTCACTGAACAAAGACAATAACAAAAAATATTGTATTTCTACAATTTGCACTTAGGTGTGTCTGTGTGTTTGTGTGTGTGTGGGAGGGGAGAAGGTCTGTCTCTCATGCAACAACAGACGGACCTAGTTATGCCACATTTCCACATCACTGACTTCCACTCTCACCTAAATTTTAAATTCATTCAACCATCGGTACAGTCTAACATATAAAACGATATATGCTTTCCTTTACAGTCTAAAGATCATTTCCCATAAACATCCTTATCAAGTTAATCACAACCACTTTTTACATTTATTAAAACAATTCTAAATAGATTTATGTTATTTAATTGGATGGAAACCTAAAGCCGTTATTCTGTTGTCTGAATTCGACGTGTCAATCGAGATATTGTTCGACGAACTGCGTGACAATAAAGTCTGGAAACAACCATTCTTTGATGGTAATTTTATTCTGTCATTATTATATAAACATATATAAAAATGCAAATGACTGAGAATATAGGTTAATGAATCATACAATGTAAGATAATGATCATTCTGAGCACCTGTGGCAGATCACATCCAGGCATTAGGTATGTTATTTGGAGTGTTGTAAATAAAAGGCATAAACTTCATTGAAGCCGAATTTATAACGATATACGCCATCGTCGACGCTCAACGAAGATGGTCTCAACAATAACGACTTTCTTCCCCAAAAACAAAGAACAATCAAATTAATGAGAAAATTCACATTTGACCTAATAAAGAAAAAGGTACGCTGTCATCATACATCTTGCAGGTTGTGTTGAGCTAGCAGCTGCTGCACATGCGTAAATGAGGAAAATAACTAAAAAAAACCTATGGACCTGCTGGTTTGAGTTCATTGCTTATAAAGCAGTTTTTGTAATGAAGCCAAAAATATTTCATTTAGCAATACAACCGAGCAGTGAGGTATATGTTTAACACTTATATTAATAATTATCATAATTATGATCAAAAGTCATGTAAATTCTGATAAAAAATTGATGTTACAGGGGATTTATTGTTGTAGGTTAATCATACTTCTGGCAGCACCAGAAGAAAAGGTGAAGCATCAGGTGAAAAATAAGAATAAAGATAGAAAACTGAAGAAAAGGTGACTTCAAAATGAAAATTTCATTTACTTTAAGATCGTGAGATACAAATGCGGGTATAAAGTTTTTGTGTTAACTTTTCTGGGGTGATTACCATCAACGCCAAGAATTTCTATAGAAGCCAAACAAATATACAAACGTTCACATTTATATATAACGGTATATATATAAATATATATATATATATATATATATATATATTATATATATATATATATATATACATACATACATATATAAAGTATATGTGTGTGTATATATATATATATATATATATATATATATATATATATATATATATATATATACATACATACATACATATATAAAGTATATGTGTATTAGATTATATATATATATAAATATATATATATATATATATATATATATATATATATATGCAAATGTCGTTAAATATGACACTTTAGATTTACAGTTTATTAATTTTTACTAATGTTCTCGATTTTCACTAAAGAGACAATTTTTAGAGCACCTGATGGGAGACTTTATCAGCAAATCGACGGCGTTGCTATGGGATCACCTCTAGGTGTTCTCTTTGCAGATTTTTACATGGGAACGATAGAGCAACGCGTTCTTAAAAACAGTGACTTTCGACCGCTCATATACGGACGTTACATAGACGATATCTTCGTTGATGTGAGGAACAAGCAAGAACTTTCGGACCTTCAAGTTGCCTTCCAACAAAATTCCTGCCTTCGATTTACTGCAGAGATAAATAACAACGGTTCCTTGCCATTCCTGGATGTGATGGTAACAGCTGCTCAAGACGAATTTCGGACGACCGTCTACACAAAGGAAACTAATACGGGAATGTGTCTCAATGCAAATAGTGAAGCTCCAGCAAAATACATGAAAAGTGTAATTAATGCTTATATCCATAGAGCATTTACTCATTGTAGTTCGTGGACTTCATTACACACCGAACTGGAAAGATGCGCTCAGGTTCTTGTAAACAACGGGTACTCAAATAACGATATCCAAGAAGTCATCAGGAAGAAAATGGATAGTTTTTGCATCCGAGGAAAAAGGAGAAAGAGAGAACGTTCTTAAATTATATTACAGGAATTATATGAGCACTGCTTACAAGACCGACGAAAAAGTACTTCGAGAAATTGTAGGACGAGGAGTAATACCGATAGAGGAAAATACTAAAATTGACCTGCAGATACACTATAAGAACTTTAGAACTGCCAACCTGATCATAAAGAATAACTCCCACAACAAGAAGCGCTCTCTTGATAAGTGTAACGTAGTATACAAGTATACATGTCAAATCGCGAACTGCAAGTCGCGAAATATTTTTTATATTGGAAATACTACAACTTCACTATCAAGAAGACTTACTATGCATTTGCAAAATGGTAGTATTAAAAATCACACGAGAGACACACACGATGCAGGTCTAACCAGGGAAATGCTCGAAGCCAACACTGAAATTATTGACAGCGTTGCTGATGCTAAAAGGCTAAAATACCTTGAGGCAATATACATAAATATTCATAAGCCTCCCCTAAACGTGCAAGGAATCAACGCAATAATTCTACCTTATTCCGATCGTGAAAGGAGAAGAAATGCAGCAGACTAAAATGTGTCGTCAATGTTGGATCTATGCAAATATTTTAGTTAACTTTATATTTGTCATGTTTTATCTTGTTCTATCCTGATATTGATAACTTTGTATTTACATTTTACTTATACTTTTTACGTGTGTAATTACTATATTAATTTTACATATACAGTTTGAATGTCTCTTTGACGATTCTTTGTTGACCGTCTATTTTCAGCTATTTATTTTTCGTCTGGTTGTTTCTAAGTATGTAAATACCTAAATAGCAATTCTTGGTAATTGTCAACAGGCCAGTTGTAAACAAGTTTAGTAACAAACCTATATGTTTTAACTGTTAATTTCAAAACGCTAACTGCCGAATATTGGATTTTAACCATCGAATAGTTATATTTTTGACAAGTGTTCCCTTGAAAGAATGTTATATATATGTGTGAATTTCCTTGTAAACACTCATTTGTAGCAGAAGATGTCTCTAGAAGAGACGAAACGTCCTAACCAATAAAACGTCCATCAAAATGAACTTTGGTGCTTTACTCCTGAAGAACAGAGGAAGATAATAAGGAAAATCGAGAACATTAGTAAGAAACTAATAAACTGCAACTTCGCTGTCATATTTAACGACATTTGCATAAAGGAAAACTTACTGCCAACATTCACTAATATATATATATATATATATATATATATATATATATATATATATATATATATATATATATATATATATATATATATATACATATACAGAGTATGGGAGCAGACACTCAGACAGTAGACATAATGGAGCTATGGAAAGGCATTCTGTTTTCTATCGATTTATTAAGATGCCGACGTTTCGTAAGGCTTGATACATTTTCCAGGCTGAAACAGCGATTAAAATAAACAGTATTTGCGTATAAAAGATAAGACATACACATTACCTACTTATTTACACTATATTAGCGTTAAAAAAGAACAAGGGGAAAAACCAAAAGCAGAGGCAAGAAGCCCACAATACCTACCCACAATGGAAGCGTAAAGCAGACTAGCAAGAAATGCAGAATAGGAGGGGAAGAGAGAGAATGGGGGAGGGGGAGGGAGAACAGACACGAAGGCTAAAAGCAAGAGCAAACTATGCAATGACCAGTTGGGTAGGTGCTGATTGGTGATTGAGGGTAGGGACAGTTTTTAGCCTCTGTGTCTGTCATCCCCCTTTCTTCTCTCCCCTCCTATTCTGCATTTGTTGGTAGCCTGCTTTACGCTACCATTGTGGGTAGGTGTTTTGCACTTCTTGCCTCTGCTTTTGGTTTTCCCCTTGTTCCGTTTTTTTAACGCCAATATGGTGTAAATAAGTATGTAATGTGTATATATCTTATCTTTTATACGCAAATACTGTTTATTTTAATCGCTATTTCAGCCTGGAAGATGTATCAAGCCATATGAAGCGTCGGTATCTTAATAAAGGGATAGAAAACAGAATGACTTTCCATAGCTCCATTTTATATATATATATATATATATATATATATATATATATATATATATATATATATATATATATATATATATATATATATATATATATATATATATATATATATATATATATATATATATACTAACGTATATATATATCTGTACAATCACTCAAAAAGTTTTGCAACATACTTCAAAACTTTTCGGACAACAGCTGATAATAGTGACATCTGGCGTTATCTGGCAACTCCACCGTAAGCGATTGAAATAGTGACATCTGGCGCTATCTGGCAACTCCGCCATAAGCGCTTGAAACAACTCGGACGCTACTGGTGAGCTAGAGAGATTAACTCCCGTTTCTCTTAAACCGGGATTTTTTTTTTTTTTTGCTATTGCGGTAATAAGTTACTTGATGAAAGGATGTTACTAAAATACTTCAACGGTCATCACTGTTCTTATGCTTTAATATTTCATCTCCAAAAGCAATCGCTATCTTTGTTTGATCGCCTTCATATGGGTGATCTTTGTAGACATAGGCCTTCAACTATTATAAGTTGAACAATATTAGT
>NC_089792.1:36795092-36822592 GCF_040412425.1 Macrobrachium rosenbergii | reverse complement strand
TATATATATATATATGTACATATATATATATATATATATATATATATATATATATATATATGTACATATATATATATATATATATATATATATATATATATATATATATATGTGTATATATATATATATATATATATATATATATATATATATTTATATATATATATATATATATATATATATATATATATTTTATATATATATATATATATATATATATATATATATATGTATATATATATTTATATACATATATATATTATATATATATATGTATATATACATATATATATATATATATATATATATATATATATGTAAATATATATATTCTTCCGTATTTAAAAAAAAAATCATCTCATAGTCGTCAGCTTGAATGGGAGATTAGCGGCGGGAAAGGAGACGCCATGAAACATTTGAACTTAGTGAACAGGAACGAATCCAGGTTGTAGGCAGGTTATGATCCTAACACTGAAATCCTTAACTATAAGGCCTATTTTCCCTACAACCTTTTGCTGGATGTGTGACTGCTTGTAGATAGCCGATGTCCTGGATTTGACGCTAAACGACAAAGCACAATGATTGAGTCCTTTAGGCCACCACTCTCTGTACCCAGCCACCAACGTGTCACGTGGCGCCCTTTCGTCTTCCTTCCACTGGCGGCGAAGATTGAACAACTCTGGAGGCCAAGTCCCTCACATGCTACGAGCTCTAAGCACAGGAGGTATCAGGTAAGTCCGGAAATATTTAGTCCTAAGCCAGTTTCTGTTCCTTCCCGTGAATTTTTCTCTATTTCCCGAATTTCCAACTTTTCATTCTCTTAAACAAAGCCCCTTTGTTCAGTCAAACCTAGCAACAAAGCTGCCCTTATGATTCGCCCCCTAAGCTCCAATTAAATCAATTCAGTGATCAGAATTAGATTATTCCCAGCATAGTGTTAACCAAGGGCTAATTAATTCTAATTGATCAATTGATCAATTAGAATTAATTAGCCCTTGGTGTATATTTAAGTTTCATGCAAGAGAAACTCCTTGTTTGAATGCTAACCCGGAATTATCTTCCAGAAATCCGATTACTCTGCTCCCAAGCGGTCGATCCCAGCCTTGTGAATCAATTCCGCTTAGAAGTACTGCCATTTCTGATAAGCAAGAAAGTCCCAATACGCAGTCCTGGGGCACTAACCAGTCCCCTGCCCATTGTGCACAAGCGCCTGAATTTGAAAATCCTCCAACCAGTATTAACCGTTTCCTATTCAGAGATTTGCTATTCATTGTCTAATATTATTGCACAGTCAGTTATTTTCAGATTCATTTAGTGATTGCTTCTTCTGTAAATAAATTCAGTTTAATGTAATGTTACTCATTTCCCATGGCGACCTTCCACTCCCTGAGTAATTACTGATGATTAAGGTAAGTCACACCGCTTTCCCATCCATTTTTGCATTCTGGGTGCTCTCTGTTGGCCCCTGAAGGCAGTTCATGATAAAAATCCCTTTACACTCCTCCAACAGGCCTCAGAGCGTAAAAGTGGTGATTCCTTGCTAGGATTCCGAGTCTAAGCAGCCGATAATTAGCCTTTCTATTTGCTAAGACTAGGAGGGAAACGAACCAAGGACTGGTATATCATTTCATTTAATTCCATTGTTTCGCAAAGGCAATAAGGGCGACCAAACCGAAGCAAGAGTAAACAGGTAAGGGTATTATCATAAGTCTTGTAAAATTAAGGGCACGTTAGGAACAAGATAGGGAAAAGTGTTATTATTAAGAAAAATCAAGGAAAAAAACACAACAGACCGCGATAGTTAGAATTTCATAAGAGAAGTGAAGGCACAAAAAGGGGGTTCTTAAGTTAGCAAGGTAGAGGAGCTTCCCACGACCGTTTTGTGTCTCTAGAATAGCAGCTGTACTGGTCTGCCAGATGACTGATCATTAAGATTAGGAAGTGCTTTGCCAGGGACTTATTGCATGTGTTAGCCGGGAACAGTTAGCTAAGAGTGTTGTTCAAGAACAGTTATGGCAGGGAAAGTGTACAATGTCTGTGGTGCAAAGTGTAGGCCGAAAATATGCGGTGTTAAAACATGCATAGCAACCTCTGGCAGGCCTGTGAGCAGCGCTGCGCATGCACCCCCCACTACACTCCAACCAATCCAAGAGCATCATAGCATCATTCAATTCAAACTCGTATTCAATGTTAAATAAAGTAAAGGCATTGCTGATGTTTTAAGTTAAATAATTCGATTTCGCATTCAAAAACCTGCCTTCAGCCAAGAAAGCCGAGTGTTCCTTTTTCTTAAATTCTAAATCAGCATTGTTAATCATTATGTTATCTGTATGTACCTGTCCTGTTTTTTGTAGAGGAATAGTTTGACCTCTGGTCACCTGTAAATCTTTGTATTCGCGGTCTCTGCATTATATGCGGACGTCCACACGCCGCTTTATAAACGGGTCACTTCATCAGTAAACCAGCAGTACTTTTCTTCCTGCTCATTATTTCGCACCTCTCTCACAGTGGTGACCCCTGGAGTGGTTCCCGGAAGCCATTAACGGACCCAAACGGCGACTTAGTCTTGGCCCGATGAACCAACCCACCCCACCAGCAGAAGATGGAGACGCCAGGGCTTTGCTATTACCACCAGAGGTTCGGGAAAGCTGCCCAGAATTGCGAAGCCCCCTGCCTTTTCTTCCCTCCAAAAATCGGGGTAGGTGGCGGCCACCCTCACAGGCCGGCATGGCAGCAGCAACTGAAACACCCAGGGGCCCCACACCATTAGGCTTTTATGTCGCAACACCATCTCCAGCAGGATGATGTTGATCGACACCGGAGCCATGCAGTCAGTGTTCCTGCCTAGAGGACCGCAGACGTCCGCCGGACTCGGCTGCCTCCCTGACAGCCGCCAATGGGTTCCCCATCCTCTCCTACGGCACCAAGCTTCTGTCGACCTCCATCCTTGGCCGGAGGTACAGGTGGAAATTCATCATCGCGGACGTTAGGACCCTGCTCCTGGGTGCGGACTTCCTCGCCTACTTCGGACTGGCAGTCAACGTCGGCCCAAACGCCTGCTGGACACCGAGTCCTGCCAGTCCCTGCCCTTGTCACCGGGCCCCAGGGAGCCCTTCCATCTGTTCCGTCGCACCCCACCAATATAGTTCCCTCCTGAAGGAATTCCCAGAAGTCTTCAAACCCGAGCCGCTGGGTGCCCGGGGCCTGCCAAACACGTGATATATCATCACATCAAAATAAAGGGCCCCCAACGCATGCAAAGTTCCGAAGGCTTCCCCCACAGTGCCTTCAGGAGGCCAAGAAGGCCTTTGCTGAGATGGAAAGGATGAGCATATGCAAGAAGGCTCCCAGCCTGTGGACCTCCCCCCTTCACATGGTGCAGAAAGCGGACGGCACCTGGAGGCCCTGCAGCAACTATAGGCGGCTCAACCTCGCTACAGAACCCGGCCACTACCCTCTACCAAACATGCAGGACCTAACAGCCTCCTTCCACGGGGCCAAAATATTCTCAAAGTTAGATCTCTTAAAATCATATTTTCAGGTACCAGTAGCACCAGAAGACATCCCCAAAACCACCATCATCATGCCTTTCGGATCCTACACCTTCGCCTTCACCTTTGGCCTGAGGAACGCAGGCGCGACCTTCCAGAGGCTGATGGACAGCATCCTGGGGGACTTGGACTTCTGCGTCTGCTATTTTCGATGATATCCTAATCCTTTTTCCAGATCCCAAAAGGAACACCTTGCACATCCGGAAGGTCTTGCAGCACCTGCAGGAGAGTGGCCTCCTCGTCAGGTTCGACAAGTGCACCTTCGGCGTCGAGAAGGTGAAATTCCTGGGCCACGAGATATCCCCAGGGGGCGTCCGCCCAGTGTCGTCGAAGGTCAAGGCCGCTGTGAGGTTCCCCACCCCTACCTCCATCCAGGCCGTACAAGAATTCCTTGGAATGGTCATCTACCACAGGAGATTCATCCCGGGGATTGCACACACCATGGCCCCCCCTGACAGAGGTCCTCAAGGGTCATCCAAAGGCCTTAGTGGGGCCCCGACCAGCAGAAGGCCTTCTCCTGATGGAGACCCCCTCGCCAAGGCAACATCTTTGGCCCACCAGGACCCCAGCGCTCCCCCTCCAGCTGATGACAGACACCAGCAACGTCGCCTCTCGGAGCCATCCTGGAACAATTCATCAATGGGACCCCTCAGCCCATCGCCTTCTTCAGCAGGAAGCTCAGCCCCACCGAATCCCACTACAGCACCTTCGACAGGGAACTCTTCGCAGTATACCAGGCGGTGTGCCACTTTAAGTTCCTCCTGGAGGGTATGCCCTTCACGATTTGGACAGACCACCAGCCGCTGGTCCACACCTTCACGAAGCTGGATACGCATGGTCCTCCAGGCAGCAGCGGTGCCCTTGCAGTCGTCACGGAGTTCACCTGCACCATCAGATACCTCCTCGGCAAGAAGAAGACGCCCTCTCGACGATCGAAATCGACGCAGTGCAGCTCGGGATCGACTACGAGAACCTCGCCCGAGAACAAGCCGCCGACCCAGAGACCCCAGCCTAAGCAACGTGAGCACTGGCCGCCCCCGCCCACTGGTGCCCGCCTCCCGTCGTCGGCTGGCCTTTAACGTCATCCATGGACTAGCCCACTCCTCCAGAAGGACAACGGCCAGGCTACTGATGGAGAAGTTCGTCTGGCACGGCATACGGAAGGATGCGACATCCTGGACAAGGTAGTGCATGCAGCGTCAGGCCAGTGGTGGCACACCGAGTCTGAGGTGGGCAAGTTTCCCCAGCCAAGGAGACGTTTTGGGCACATCCACGTCGACGTGGTGGGTCTTCTTCCCCCATCAGGAGAAGCAAGATACCTTCTAACAGTCGTCGACTGCTCCACCAGGTGGCCCGAAGCTACGCCCATAGAAGAAGCCACCTCCAGTGCTTGCGCAGAAGCCCTCCTCTCCAGCTGGATCAGCCGGTTTGGTGTCCCGACCCATATCACGACAGACAGAGGTCCCGCTTTCCTGTCCAAGCTGTGGACCGCCCTGGCACGCCTGCTGGGGACTATTTACCACAGCACCACCTCCTACAATCCTGCAGCCAGCGGAATGGTGGAAAGGTTCCACAGGTCCCTGAAGGGTCCCTCATTGGGGGAACTCATCGCAGAAGACAGGGACGACATAGCAACGCAGAGGCTCCGCGACAGGATTGGGAAGTTCGCCCCCTGCCAGAGGACATACACCGATAGGACATCCCCCTTCATGCCTCCTGGTCTGTCCTCCGCCACCCACGTCTTCGTCAGGGATGACGCCGTGCGGCCACCCTTAACCAGGCCCCACAGAGGACCTTTCATTGTGTTAAAAAGGAACAAAAAGGCATTCCAGGTAGCCATCCAGGAAGGGAAGACTGGGTGTCGGTAGACCGCCTCAAGCCCGCATTCCTGGAGGAGGACGTCAGGGCCAGTTTTAAAGCTCCCCACAGGAGATAACAACCCCGGCCAGCCTCATGCGCAGGAAAACGTCGTGGGCGTCCCTGGAAAACCCGTTTCCAGAAACCTGGTAGGGGGCACCCCAACACACCACTCCAGAGGGCACCGGAGAAGGCGACCAACCCATCCAGTTGACATCGAGAAAGTGGGGACCCCTCCATCGCTCCAGCAGACACCTGCTTTGATCAGACGTTACCTACGTCTTGGGGGGGGGAGTATTGTAAAGTCTCCGCTCAACGCGTTCTCTGTAATGAACATCCCGTTTCCTGCGGTGCCTTCACATTCGACCTAGGGTCGGACGAACACAAATTATTACCATTATTATGAATTGTATGTTTTATTGTCTGTTCAAGTGACTATGCATTATGTATATGTAACAGAGTATTTTTATATCAGACCAGACATTGTTAATCATTATGTTTTCTGTATGTACCTGTCCTGTTTTTTGTAGAGAAATAGTTTGACCTCAGGTCACCTGTAAATCTTTGTACCCGCGGTCTTCGGACGCATGACGAATCTGCATGCCGCTTTATAAGCAGGTCACTTCATCAATAAACCAGCAGTACTTGTCTTCTTGCTCATTATTTCGCACCTCTCTCACAGATTGACCAGTACACTATATTTACTTTTACATTATGAGTTTAAAATTTGTGATAGAGAGAGAGAGAGAGAGATAGAGAGAGACAGAGAGAGAGAGAGAGATATTGCAATTAATGTAACAAGCACTGTATCTGTTCTTATAATGAGGTGAATCCTATCTCCAATCAAAGAGAAAAACTTTCATAGAACATTCTAGAAAAGAAACATGACGTCACTTCTTGAGCAATACATTTTGAAAGCAATCTTACAAAACATGACGTAGTCGATCGAGACGTGCTTTTGCTCCCAGTAAAAGAAAAAAAAAACGCACGTGACTCGAACAGAAAATTGTACTGGACAGGATCTCAACGCGATCGAGAATAATACGTGACTTAGGAAATCGCTCAAAACAAAGCCCGCAGGTGTTATGTTGTCGTGTTTTTTAAATGAGACGAAAAACGCGAGTCTTCCTTATCTTAAATTATGTGAACACCTGGTCTAACTTAAACTCTCTCCTACTACGCTATTGTTCAGAAACACAATTAATTTTAAATTACGCTGTTAAGTTATCTAAATCATTAATTCTTGTGAAATCTTACATACTGTACACTACATAAAATATCTCAACAATTATTATCGTTACGCAGAACACATTACAACTAGGACAGTAAATATATCAAAATCATGGAAAAGATGCACATTTTAAAGACAATATCATGAGAATATACGGGCATACATTATATATATACATAGAAATATATATATATATATATATATATATATATATATATATATATATATATATATATATATATATATATATATATATATGTATATATATATATATATATATATATATATATATATATATATATATATATATATATATATATATAATATATATATATATATATATATATATATATATATATATATATATATATATATTATATATATATATATATATATATATATATATATATATATATATATATATATATATATATATATATATATATATATATATATATATATATATATATATATATATATATATATATATATATATATATATATATATATATATATACATATATATATGATCATGAAGCTACAAATTTTGCTTAATATCAAATCCACGTTACCTCAGGAATATCCCAGATGGAATTATCACCGAAGGGGAATTTATAAGTGATAAATGGACGGGCACTGCCCAGTCTCGATCCCACGACACAGACGCGCATCCAGCGAATCCAGTCGACGCTAACCACTGAGCTATCAGAGAGGTATAAGTTAACGCCGAGTCTGGTGTACTTTATTTACCCGTCGAGGCAGGGAAATTGTACTCAAGCTTCGGCATTAACCCACCTTGACCATGATAGTTCATTGGTACGTTGGAACACGCAGCTCTTTTTATGACATTTTTTATCACACTGTGATTTATATACGATCATGAAGCTACAAATATCGGCAATATCAAATCCACGCTACCTCGGAATATCCCCAGATGAAATTATCACGAAGGGAATTTATAAGTGATAAATGGACGGGCACTGCCAGTCTCTATCCCATGACACAGGCGGCATCCATTTATCACTTATAAATTCCCGCCGGTGATGGGCTCATCTGGGATATTCCCGAGGTAGCGGGATTTGATATTAGCGATATTTGTAGCTTCATGATCGTATATAAATCACAGTGTGATAAAAAATGTCATAAAAAGAGCTGTTGTTCCAACGTACCAATGAACTATCATGGTCAGTGGTGGGTTAATGCCCTGAGTACAATTTCCGCCTCGACGGGTAAAATAAAGTACACCAGACTCGGCGTTAACTTATACCTCTCTTGATAGCTCAGTGGTTAGCGCACTGGATTCGGCTGGATGCGCCGGGCTTCTGTGTCGTGGGATCGAGACTGGCAGTGCCCGGTCCATTTATCACTTATAAATTCTTCGGTGATAATTCCCCATCTGGGATATTCCTGAGGTAGCGGATTTGATATTGCGATATTTGTAGCTTCATGATCGTATATAAATCACGGTGTGATAAAAAATGTCATAAAAAGAGCTGCGTGTTCCAAGCGTGCCAATGAACTATCATGGTCGAGGTGGGTTAATGCGAAGCTGAGTACAATTTCCCGCTCTCGACGGGTAAATAAAGTTCACCAGACTCGGCGTTAACTTATACCTCTCTTGATAGCTCAGTGGTTAGCGTCGACTGGATTCGCTGGATGGCGTCTGTGTCGTGGGATCGAGACTCGGCAGTGCCCTTCCATTTATCACTTATAAATTCCCCTTGGTGATAATTCCCCATCTGGGATATTTGGTAGCGTGGTTGATATTAAGCGATATTTGTAGCTTCATGAACGTATATAAATCACAGTGTGATAAAAAAAAATGTCATAAAAAGAGCTGCGTGTTCCAAACATACCAATGAATTATCATGGTCGAGGTGGGTTAATGCCGAAGCTGAGTACAATTTCCCCGCTCTCGACGGGTAAATAAAGTTCACCAGACTCGGCGTTAACTTATACCTCTCTTGATAGCTCAGTGGTTAGTGTCGACTGGATTCGCTGGATGCGCGTCTGTGTCGTGGGATCGAGACTTGGCAGTGCCCTTCCATTTATCACTTATAAATTCTCCTTCGGTGATAATTCCCCATCTGGGACATTCCCGAGGTAGTGTGGATTTGATATTAAGCGATATTTGTAGCTTCATGATCGTATATAAATCACGGTGTTATAAAAAAATGTCATATATATATATATATATATATATATATATATATATATATATATATATGTTTAGGCTATGTAATGGTGTGTATGCATGTGAGGGTGCGTGTATGGGTGGGTGTAGGTGTGTATGTGTCTGTCTGGGTGTGTGGGCGCGTGTGGGTATGTGTGTGTGTGTATGCGCGTATGTGTGTGTGCAGGTCCGAGGGTGTTCGCTCGTACGTTCGTGTGTGAGGTTGGGTACATTTTCACTAATGAACCGTTTCTTCTAATTCACTTCCATTCCTTAACTACCGCATCAGGAATAAACCTTTGTAGATGATAATAACTCGACATTAGCAGATTCAGACACCTATGCAGGGTTATGCATAAGAAGTAGCGTGAAGATTTGATTAGAACTGATTCTGTTAAATGATTGGAATTCATATTTCGTAACTTCTATAGAAGTTTCCTTGCCGATAGAAAGTTTGTTAGCGCAAAATAAACGTATTTATGTGGAGCATGACCAGGAATCTAACACATTTACTAAACACTTGATATTGCTACGTGATCAGCTGTGGCTCAACCTTGAGAGTCTACCACCAGTTATGAGCGAATTGAACTAGTCTCAAATTGGTGTCTCTCAAATTTTGAGCCATGTGACCAAATCAACTTTGCCACCTTAGAGTTATTTTTATGAAGATTGACAAATTACAACTCGTATGCCAGCAAATGTATAAGATGATACATGCAAGATATGACTACTTTTTACAATATGGTTGCCACGTCACGTAATGCTGATGTTATTTTATATACGTGGCACAAGACAGTATTGCCCTGAAAATCAGATGTTGTCTGCGTTTGTTTATAAATCTATTTACTCATGAAGGACGCAGATTTCCTAGTAAAAATGCATTATTTAAGATGACCGCAAAATATGCTGATATATGCTTCCTTCTTCATTTTTTTCTAATACTCTGACGGAAGATCTTCCTTCTGTTTGAAGATGACTCCTTGAGTCATTTTCAAATACAAAGATTTATATCAGCAACTTCTCGAAGTCAACAGAATGTCTCGGTAAGAAGTTACTCGTGATAACAGAAAAGCGGGGTTGCGGGCAAGCAGTTTAACAATACAAATTGCATTCAGTGACAATAGCTAGCAGAGCTTGCATATACATTGGAAAATAAAGTCTTAGTCAACAATGGAACTACCTTGAATAATCAATGATAGTTTGCTTGTCATAATTTGTCTAAAATTAAGTAAAACAGTCCAGATACGTTTATATATAAAATTGGCTCCAATTACAGATTTCCATTTAAAAATATGTGGCTAGTGTCACCAAATCAAAAAGAATACAGTCACGAAAGATGGATTTTGACAGCCTTATCTTTAACCTATGAACTGGAGAAAGATCTTCTGTGAGAGAAGTAGAAAAATTAAGCAAGAAGCTTAATATATACATATATATAGCAACTTGATGATGGATAATATTGCCCAGGCTAGAGAGAAAATTTTCTTGTGCAAGCTTTCCAGGTAGATGAGGTGAAATTAATGACAAGACATAGGAAGTATTGAAAAAACAATAAAATGAATTGCTTTGATAAAACTTAAAATGGATAAAACAAATAAATAGAGATACAAGAACTGAAAATAGGAACAGAAGGTTAGATTTAAAATGCTAATGAAATATAAAAGAACAAATAGAAACGATTCTCTAAACTAAAACAATTGAATACAAAGTAAAAGTTGTTGTTGACTTTTTGAACAACAAATCGAATTGCTAACTGGCGAAAGAGTTGTTATTCTCAAAGATTTTTGTGTTTTTCATTTTATTTCCGTACTTAGCAAAATCATGCATATATATATATATATATATATATATATATATATATATATATATATATATATATATATATTTATATATATGTATATATATTTATATATATGTATATATATTTATGTATACATTTGCATATAATTATATACATATACATACACACACACACACACATATATATATATATATATATATATATATATATATATATATATATATATATATATATATATAAATATATTATAGTTCACGTTACAAGGTCAAACAGTATATATAAATGAAAATAGATAATAAATTCCTCTTTGGCTTACCGGTATCTTGCTATAAAATGTTATTGCAATTGGACGAAAGCTTCAACTTGACATAAACACAAATTGATTCATTACGACCAAATAAAGACTGTTGCCTCAGCTTAATTGGCGGACATGTTGACATCTGTTTACCAGTTCCCTTTTTCAGGCTTATATATATGATATATATAAGCTATTACCAATCTTTCTGGAGGAGATCTTTTTATTTTTCAAGAAAATCAAGCATGGTTTCCTTGACGAATGTCTTATACCAGTCAAAGTTGCCAAAGTACAAAGTTTAGATATTCAGGTTCTCAGCTTATTAGTCTATCGAGCAACCAACTGTTTTCCAGGCCATTGTGAAGGCATCGCATTAATTTCAAAAGTTATAAAACATCCAAGTGAAAAAGATTTATTTTTTAAGCCAAAAACATCAGATTACTTGCACAAGAGATTCACAGATAAAACTTGTACAACCGAGATGTTTTCTAATGTTGCATAATGAATAAAAAAAATAATCGTTTTTTTCAATTGTGTAAAAGATCTATTATGTTACCTGAGATACTGACAAGTAATTCAGTTCACACAGAGGATTAACGCACCAAATCTATACAACTCTTATGTTGCACAATAACAAATATATCCATTACTTTATTGGTGCATAAAACGTGTTTGCTCTTATGTTTATTTCACTGAAAGTCTTGTAACACGAAAAAATGATGAAAGTAAGGTCAGTCAGTCCCTTTTAAAAATATCCCAAAGACAAAGCTTGAAAACGAAATTTTTCAGTAACAAGCGCTCAATTATCTGAACAAAGGCCCTACAACTAAATTTGTTACAGATTCTAATAAACATTCACATGCCACGTCAAATACAGAGCAGGACAGAGGATGATCACTTAAAAAACTTTTGCGTTCATGACTTCAAGCTGCCGTGATATCCATGGAAACGCTGTTAATGGAGCTAAGAAACAAAAAGAAAATCAAGCAGCCGATTGCTGTGGTATATTTCTGTCTGTCTCTATGGCCCTCTGGCCAAAATTGCATAACATGGATGGGACCTTCGGGGGCAACTCTTGTAGATTTTTTCAAGCTTCCAGGAACACCTGGGACTGATGGGAAATATAGATAATGAGTGTTTGTGCAGGAAACGAAGTCGGCCAGTTTGAATTTGATGAAACAAAATAGCGAGAACCTGTGACGTTGGTAACAGTTTGAACCGCCCGTCAGTCAGCAAACATGCAAAAAGCTAACAATCTATAATGGTCATTAGGGATTATTTTACAAATAATGACATCATTAACAATTTTCCGTCTCTCTAAAGCTCTTTCTTTTATAGATAGATTTCTAACTCTAGAAACCCTAGTACTAGCACTTTTTATGCTTTATATATTTCGTTTATATAATTTTTATCGACGTTTATATATTCACACACACATATGCACACACACACACACACACACACTGGTGTCGAAACGTCGCAGTTAATTTAAGAATTAAGTAACTTGTGATTCATACTGTCTTCTTCTACGCCTTCTGTGTGTGTGTGTGTGTGTATATATATATATATTATATATATATATATATATATATATATATATATATATATATATATATATAATATATATATCAAAAAACACTCAGAACTATACACACACACACACACACACACACACATATATATATATATATATATATATATATATATATATACAATATATACATATACATACACACACATATATATATGTATATATATACATACACACACACACACACACACACACACATATATATATATATATATATATATATATATATATATATATATATAAATATATTTAGACAGGAATTTAGAAATACAAACGAAAACTCGGTCAAACATCTATACAAAGGAAGACCTACGCATACTAAATTCTAAATGATTTAGCGGCACAAGGAAGGATACACTGATGAAATTACTGCTACATACCCAACCCGAACGGGCGACTCCAGAGAAGCAGCAGGCCGTGACTCGCCAAGTCTCACTCCTCCGCTCCGATGCACAAGCTCGCTTCGACGAACTGGGTGCCGGTTTTCTATATACTGTGCAGGTTCACCCTGTCGATAATGGCTCTAACTGTGTTCTAGTCAGGTGCATTAAACACTAGGTACAAACACACATTAAAAAACGCAGCTGTTCATGTATAGTCGCTGAGGTGTGTACACGGCTTCGGACTGTCTGTTTATGTGAATCTTCCACAAGCGCTCACACACACTTGTATAGACTGCATGGCATAATATGTAATTACACGGTGATGTCCATACACAAAATATCAATGATGTTGACTATACACAAAATAGCAATGATGTTGACTATACACAAAATATCAATGATGTTGACTATACACAAAATATCAGTGATGTGAGGTACATTTTATTCTGTGTTAGTATTCACATGGTTATTGAAAATATAGGGATTTTGCTTTGTGTACTTTTCTCTTTTCTACAGGTTGTCACCACCGGGTCGGCAAGCTCCAATTTCTAAATTTCAAAAACCAGTTTCTCGGTAAATAAAAGAACTACTGGCAAACGAATTTTTACCGGGATTTGAAATATATATATATATTATATATATATATATATATATATATATATATATATATATATATATATATATATAACACATATATATATACTCAGAACTATGAGATTTTACATGCAAGTTCACTTGAGAGCAAAGAAATAATATTTAAGAATTTAATTCTTCTCGATGGACGTCGGAAAACTGCGAACGGATTTTAACCTTACCGTGGAATGAAGAGTAAACCATCTAAATGGAAAAACTGAGTCGTGGTTTGTCTGGAGCCTTGCGCTAATATCAACAAACACAGCCAGACAATTACTGTGCTAACAATCGAGAGTTAGCTCTGGAATAGAGGTCAAAATATGTGACAAAGTGCACACGAATTCTGGGACGTCTCCAAATCTTTTGTGGGTTCGGCACTAAATACCAATTTCTTGTTCCGGCTGACTGGAAGGACTCGCTGCGACAAGAAATTTACGGAAAACTTCGCAGGACTACAGATGCCTAGCAAGGGAACCTGACAGAAAACTAAAAAAAAATCTTATTGATAGCAGTGACTGGATTAATAGTGCACGTAATGATTGTGTTATAAACTTATCAAGTAAACAAATAAGTGAAAATGTTGTGAGTGCACTCGGATACGGTTTATCCTTCTTTATATCGAATAGGCCGTCTGCTTTAACGATTTTGTCGTCCCTATGTGTATTTGAAAAATATTGTGATCTCGCTCAAAATCATGTTAACATGATTAAAGGTATTGTTTATGGAGCTGCCAGTGTTAGGCATGAAAGTAATTTTCCTGTTCGTTATAAGAAAAGTTTGACCGATCTTAAAAAAGACAATACAATCCACATCACAAATGCTGACTACATATCACGTATGCAAGCACTGTATTCGTATGTTTAATATATTTTCTTGTGAAAATGTTCACTTTGCAAAAATTGTGATTGCTTTCCATATGGAGAATTATTGAACTGTAATCAGCTTATTCTTTCTACGGTCATTTTTTGGTGGTCAGTATTTTTCCCTGTACAATCTTTTAATTGACTTGTCCCTGCTTCCGAGAGGTTGGGCTTAATCTTTTGTAAAACCTCTTAAATATTTACCTCTGTTTTGGTAGGTCTACTAATTCTTCAACTGTGTTGGATTCCAGGTGCATATTTTCCTTTGCAATCCCCATTTGTCATTTATACGCGCTTTCTTTGTAAACTTATTTTTATATTTTTATCAGTCTGCTAAGTAAAGGACAGTAAGTCGAAAGGCCTAGCATACTCCGTCGTTTCTCTTTCCTTCGTGGCATTTCCTTTATACACATGTATATTACGACCTCGAAGAGGTCGTTGTGGACTTACCTCGAAGAGGTATCTCGGTAGCGTTGGCCAGCGTCAAGGCTGAGCGGAGTACCTCTCTCTCTCTCTCTCTCTCTCTCTCTCTCTCTCTCTCTCTCTCTCTCTCTCTCTCTCTCTCTCCTTGCATCGAACAAAGACTAAGGCTCACTGAATTAAATGCCATGTTATAAAACTAGACTTTATTTGGAAATTTAACGAAAGCATAACTGTAAAAACTAAGAGTCATAAATTATGATCTCTCACAAAATCAAAAGGAGCCACGACTCAAAAATTAGAGCGGTAACTGTTCAAATCAATCGAATCAAAATTCCCAGACCAAAATCAATAGCGACAGGCATTCCTGTTACCAAATAATATATCAGTAAAATGGACATGATCACTCTAAAAATAAATGTCACCTAGTCAAGCAAAATACGCCATTCTCCAATGTTCAATGTCCTCACAGGATCTAACCAGAATTCCTGTCAAGATGCACAGTCGTGGTTCATGGTGCATAAAAAAACGTGAAACACATAATAAAAATAATACATAGTAATGAATTACTCAAAGAAAAGAAAGGTTCACTGCAATGCAATACACGGACTCTGAATAATGTCCGAAAGAGAAACAAGTGTCAGCAAGCTGTCCTGCTCACTTTCTGTTTCACACGTGATTGTGTGTTGATTATTTCTATCTTATTCACTCAGAATGGATAATTCGAATGGAATGCTGTCAACTGGGTCATTGCTGAGTCGGGAAGTTGGGGAAAACTGGCTGGTATGCAAGCAGTTAGCTTGCCCAGGTAATTCCTTGGGTGCAGTTGCTCTTGGGTTCCAACTTCTTTTAGGCTTGTATGGCCTAGTGGGCAGCACTTTGCCTTTCAATTGAAAGACCTGGGTTCGATCCTGATGTGAGTCAGAAATTTGTTTCGGTTCCACACGTGATTGTGTGTTGATTATTTCTATATATATATATATATATATATATATATATATATATATATATATATATATATATATATATATATATATAGTATACACTGGGCAGGCATTTTTATGTCAGCGTTTATACAGGTGCACGAACTGGTTACGCTTGACTAATTGCTGGCTTATGAAAATGTGATATATATATATATATATATATATATATATATATATATATATATATATATATATATATATATATATATATATTCACATTACCACAGGTGTAAAAATAAGAAGTGAGGTGTACTGTAGGTCCTGACTGGTTTCAACTTTATTTCCAAGCCACTGACGAAATCAGTCAGTACCCACACTCCGATTCTTAGTTTTTCACCTGTGCTAATGTCATAAATGAGTCACGTGTCAAAGCGATTATAATCATATATATATATATATATATATATATATATATATATATATATACATACATATATATATATATATATATATATATATATATATATATATATATGAATATATATATATATACATACATATATATATATACATGTGTATATATATATATCCATATATATATATATATATATATATATATATATATATATATATATATTATATATAACTGCATCAACCACCACGGTAGTTGGCGGTTAGTAAAGACCAGCCACCCGGAGTACACAAAAACCACGACTTTGGCCCTTTATAACTCTGCAAGTATTCAACCGACCAGGGGATCAGATGACGAATTTTGGTGTTAAGGGCATGTGGTATGGGTGGGTGGGTGGGTGAGGGACCTAACATATCTGTGGAGCAATAACGGTAAAAGATACAGCCATGATACTTCGTTTTTCGGAAAGCTCGTAATCTGGAGGGATGCCTTTCGGGATTTGTTTTTAGAAATAATGACATTTCAAAGTTACAGTTTGGCATTCAAATTAGCCCCAAAATTCAAATTTCCTGATGCTCGGGTACGGTCTGCTCACAACATTAGAAGAGAGGCTGTTTTCTTAATGGTTGTGAATTCGTCCGTTATCTTGCGTAACAATTTTTTTTAAGTAGATGAGAATCATATGTCTCTTATTTTTCCATTACTGTATTTCCAATTACTACAATATTTTGGAAACCTAATGTAATTAACAAGACCCTTTCTTAACAATATTTTGCTTACGAAAGTCATTTTACTCTTGAGCTGGTGTCATGAATGATCTGGAACCTTGAGAGGTTTGCAGTAGCGAGCGGTGGTGAGACTGACAGCGCACACTGTTTTAGACAAATGACAAGATATCCTCCTCATTAACGTGAACAAAAGGTTTGCTCAGTTAAGTTTTAAGTTTAATTTAATATATTTTTCGAAAATCATTAATGGCATTTCTTTTTTAAAGCAACGAATTTCCTGAATTTTGGCGTGAAAGAGCCGTCTTCCTGGAGTAGCCAAACGGTTTAGAATTCCCAAATCGAGAAATTTAGTACCACTTGTATCTGTTATGACTGGTGTTTTTACATCTGTGTCATCAGCTCTAATTGGTGCTTTTACATCTATCAATAAAATTGTGGCTCTTGGTGAGTGTAATAATAATTGTACGTAATAAATTTTTACTGTAAACACCCAGTTATTAGGGCTACTGTAAAACATTAGTGACGTGCTTTGCAAGGCTACGACAGGTCTCCCTGCTAGGAAAGTTGATTCCTCAGTAATCTTAGGCCTATTGGCGTCTAGCATGAGTTCTTTATCCAATGATCTTTTAAAATTTTTATTACGACTTAGATATAGCTTTAAAAGTACCCTTTTAACCAACCAAGAGCCAACTTAATAATGAAACACTTGATCAAGGTAAGGGGGTGGTTCAGGATGTCACGGAAAAGACACGATGACGTATACGGAGCATAACATGCACCCTTACGAAATGTCAAGTCTGTTTTACTTTTTTCGTATTTTCGGTATAGGTAAAACTTGGCCATCCAGGTATTTCGATCAAGACATACAAATGATGGCCCTAGAGGAGGACGAGATCTTGTACCAGAACAGTAGCTAACATTACTGTGTATGGTAATAATCTCTGGCGGCCATTCAGACTTAATCTGCTCTCTCTCTCTCTCTCTCTCTCTCTCTCTCTCTCTCTCTCTCTCTCTCTCTCTCTCTCTCTCTGTGACATACTACAACACTGACGATATTTTTTTTCCTAAAAAGCTTTTAGTCCCTCACTTCCACTGTGAACGGAGGTAATGTAGCTTCCCTTGATTATTGCTAAATTGTCAGATTGGAGAAGTATTATTATGTTATAGTATTTTTCCTCTTGTTCAGCAATTATGTATTAATTATAGAGGAGTAAAAGAGAGCTTTTACATTATGTATGAAAGGGAAAGCCCTTCCACGTTCGGAACAGAGAACTGATCGAAAACCAATGAGTACTTCAAATATGATGGAGAGCCCCTACAGGCATCATAGTATAAAACTAGACCTATGAGAAAGCATGCTAATATTATGTCCGAACACACAGGGGATATTTGATAATCAGGTACACTAACCTATTCCACCTAACTCGGGCGGCGACTAGGCCTAGGCTAGCCTAGATCCTGGACCCGGGAAACCCGCTGTAAGTAGGCTAATAACGTAATCTATTCAACTCTTACCTGTAGTATATAGTTTAATTTTAATTTTCTTTATACATCAACCACCACAGTAGTTGGCAGTAAACAAAGCCCAGCCACCAGGAGTACACAAAATCGCGACTTTGGCCCTTTATAACTCTGCAAATATTCAACCGATTGCGCGATCGGGATGAAACTCGGCTTTAGAGGTTTCGCACTAAGGTCTTTAATTGTGCCAAATTTCATCAAAATCCGTTCAGCCGTTCTGGAGATCCAGACATCGATTTTTGGCGTTTAGGGGATGTGGTGGGGTGGGTGGGGATGGGTGGGTGAGGACCTAACATATCTGCGGAGCAATAACGGTAAAGATACCACCATGATACTCAGTTTTTTTGGAAGCTCGTATTCTGGAGGGTGTCTTTGGGGTTTGTTTATTGAAATAATGAATTTTAAAGTTACAGTGGACAATTCAAATTAGCCACCAAAATTCAAATTTTCTGATGCTCAAGTACGGACTGCTCACAACATCAGAAGAGAAGCCGTTTTCTTAATCATCATACACATTGAATTTACTTACGGAGTTTTGGTTTTCGTGATTGTTGATCTACCATAAATAAAGAGCCTCAATTGTTAGAATGTTTTCACACACACACATGTATTTATATGTAATATAAATACATGTAATTGTAATTGTAATTGTAGCTCGACAGTGAGATGAATGTATTGCATCCCAAAATCCTGAGAGCCCTTTCAAGATATGTAAGTGTAGTTAGAATGGTGTCAAGATGAGCTGGCAGTGAATCAATCATTGGTCCAAAAACCACCAGTCTTGGTTTTCTTAGTAGGATGTTCCTCCAGTCAGTCTTGCTGAGCATTAAAGCCTGCCTACGCAACTGGGTTGTCATTCTCATGTATTTTTGGAGCCACTCCACATCTCATTGCTGACTAAACTTGACTGCATCAGACTGAAGCTTCAACTCTTCAACAGGCAGAGGTTTCACTGGTAAGTGAGGTGGGTTTAGCTGAGAAGGCCTGGTGTAGTGCTCTAGCTCCCTGGTAATTGAGTTGTAGAGAGGACACCCCACGTTTCTCAAGTCGAGGAATCTTCAGTTGCATTTTAGCAATGTTTCCAGTGTCAATGATACCAGCCGGATGTTGAGTGAACTGCATGATCATGGCATGAGTGCTCTTCATTCCGTTGGGGCTTGCAATGTACAAGTCGTAGTTGTTGGCCCAGCTGAATATGGGCCCAATCTCTGTGCTCAGTCTGAGTTTCCTGTGGTATTCTGACTGACTGGCAGACACAAACTTAGCCACTGACTTGCGGGAGCATTGCGCTTCATCATAAGTGCTTGTAACACCATGCTCATTTAGAGTCTTAATGAGTTCTTAGCTGCCATACTTGTGGTGAAGTTTCACAGCTAGTCAAGAGTGGTCTGATTTCTGTAGCCAACACAAAGATGCTGTTGAATGCACTGAGCCAAGGTCAGTGATAGTTTAGTGATTGTGCCCCTGATACAAAGCCAGAAACCAATTTCAGGAGAGTCTCGCTGGTGCTTTCAATGACTTTGTGATGGGCAAAATCATTGAGATTGTAGTCTTGGGGCCAAGGTGTTGCCATAACTTCTTTCTTGATCTTCTTCACCAGTTTCTCAATATTCTCTTCATCATCTTGGTTTGTGCCGATCTTAACAATTTTCAAAACTGTCAAAAGTTGTCTTTAAATCCAACTATACTTTCACAGCCTTCAATGTGGAGCACCAGCAACTTTTCACCAAAGTGGGTTGTTACTGTGGATATGAAGTGTCTTCTTGATACAGTGCCTGGTGCAGCAAGATACATAGAGTACAGTTCTGAAGCTGTCCATGTTTCTTTCATCTTCTCAGCTATAGTAGAAGGGACAGATCTCAGTGCCTCCTCCTCAGGTGTCTTCATGGTAGAGTGGGTCACAGGAATAGCACAAAACTGATTGTAACATGGGACATGGTACTGTGCATCAGCAGCATGCGGATCAATTACAGCACCAAGTCTAACCATCACCACATTAGCCCACTGATCTTGTCTCTCATCACAAAGTTGCTTTAGACTTTGTTTGAAGATGATATTGCTACGCCTTCTGCAGTTGTACAAGTTCTGACCTGCACCCACCTTGTGGGTTCTTACTGTCTTTTGGTTTACACTCTTTTCCACACAACAAACAGTCTCTCTTGAAAACAAAGTCACTGCACTCTGATTTTAACAACCTCTTGGAAACACCAATGTTATCCCATGAGTACTTTCTATTTTTCTGTTCATTGTTTCTACTCTTTGATGTATGTATAGCTACAATAACATGATTTGTGAGTTAAAACTTCACCTCTTAGAGAGCTGGAAACACCCATCCCTTTTCATCTTGCTTGTAGTGATGATCTGGACAGCCACACTCTTGAATGTCTGTAAGTCTCCCTTGGCATTACAAGGACTGAAGAGACATTTCCCCTTCCCAATAGCCATTATGATTGTGAAAATATTAGACACCGTGGAACTAAGGCTAGTATTCTAATCATGCACACTCACAATCTGAAATAAGGAAAAATTGTGGTTAACCACATGTTTTTCAAAAAATTTCACATTATACTATAAAACTTTATATCTATACATTGTATTGTAAAAATAATTACAAAAATGAATTCTCTACCTTTTAAAATCTCTAAAAAGTAGTATCAGATGTCACTATGTCATCAGCATCAAAAGTTAAAAATAGGTACGTTTTCAGTTTGGCAGTGGTGGCCATCTTGAATTCTGAGAAATGCTCAATATTGTCCAAGTAGCAACTAGGCTAATTTGGCTACCCCATCCATAGAGACCATGTTTCCACGAAGAAAAGTTTAGAGTAGTTAACACTGCAGGGTTTCACCATAAAAGCAATGGGGCTGCTCCCGATTGGCTGGCACCTAGACTGTATCGATCGCCGAACCAAGTGTTACCACAAGTGTCTCCCCACATTCCCTTCATGAATCGATATATTTGTCTATGACTTTTAACACACTTCCTTAAGAGTAATTTCCAGAGGCAGTTTGAATTCACGATAAGTGATGATGTTTACTTGTGCGTAGTTTCTGTTATGACTGGTATTGTAAGGTTGCATTTTTTATTGATTGTTATTAGTAGTAATAGTTTTGTTGTTTTTTATGGTAATTATCTCTGCGTTAAATAAGAAACACGAAAATAATGTGAGTCTGGGCTCCACATAAAATATGAAACATTAAATACGTAATCCTGAACGAAACGAAATAACAGACGACGTCATACGGAAGGAGGCTCTCGTACAGTGCTTCTTTGTTTTCAGTCACGAGAGATGGTTCTAACCAAGGCTGTTTGTTTGCTCCATCTCTTCAAACTTTCTCCCTTAACAACTCCTCAGCCCTTCACTCCCCCTTATCCACTTCTCTCTCACTGGACTCCTCCTTCCTCTAATTGCTCTTTCTTCCCCTGTTGCCCTATTCCCTCGATCCCGGTATGCCAAAAAAAAAAAAATGTACTAGTTTTGAAACTACCTAATTTTTCAAAATTCACACCGCCGGAAATGTATGCCTCTAGCCTTACCTATAATTAATTTCATATCACTTGCTTTTTATTTATTTATTTTATTTTTTTACGTTACATCATACATTCTAACCATTGTACGTTTTCTTGGGGAACGTCATGATGTAGGCTACCTCTCCTTCCAGCGTTTTCGGGGCCGCTTTTAAGGTTCATTACGGCAGGTGAAGGCAATTGTTTTAGTATTTGGGGAAAGGAGCAGTTTAACGCCTGTTCCACCTTTTCATTTGTCAGTAGCGAGTCTGGATACGTTATTCTTCGCTACTACGCCTCCTTTCGGCGACATTTCTTTTCATTCCTGGAACTCTGGGAAATGGTAACAATATAACAAACGTTGGAAAATATACATGTACTGTAAATATGACGCGTCCATTTTAACCCTACTTAAAGCTGTGAAACTACGAAAGTCGGTAGATTTAGTCTAAAATTTCTTAAGCCTTAACATTTTGCACATTGCTGAGCATAAGATCTGACATCATTTGAAGCAATACATTGCAGCTCGAAGATTTCTTTCCTTCCTTTATCCCTCTATGGCTTCTAGCTTATACCTTGTCAAAGAAATGGAGTTTCGATCCACGTTTTTATATTTATTCCAAGTTACATTTATTTCCTCTTTGGTTAACCAAAGGGTAGGGTTGTAAGCTTCACAGTCTTACCCCTATGCTAGTCCCGAGTCGTAGCTTTCAGCAGCTTCTCAAGACACTTCAGGAGGATCCAGTCCTTTGACCATGCTTCTCTTATGCACAGCTGCATCCAAATCAGCTAAAGATGGGATAGGAAATGTAATATATAAACGCATAAATTAATTATTGAAACGTTAATTGAAAAACGCAGAATTTTACTTTGAACACGCAAGGACAAAGAAAAAATATGACTCGGGTGCCTGCGTCAGATGCAAGTGGATATGTGTCACCTTCAACGCGTTAAGTATACCTTTAGTTTTCAACGGGTTCATTACATATCAAGTAACGGGAAATGATGAGACACGACATTGTCCTGGCCTGTGTATCAGCATTATAACTTTTTAAAGTGTATACCAAAGGACTGACAGAGTCTTAAAATTGTTACAGAGAATTCTAATTCCATCCTGATTACATATTATGGAACGTCAGCTACAGTATATCGCAGGATACTGATTACACTTTTAAACAATATCAGCCTCAACCGAATCTCAAATGACTTGTGACTAATTGCCCGTTTCCCTCCGTATTAGAGTTAGAAGACTTCATTCATTTTTATCAGAGTTCCAGTTCTAGTGACATATTCCCTTCCTTCAGGCATCACACTAATCCCAGAACTGTAGACACCGTGCGCCCCTTGCAAACGTCAATATCCTCATGCCAGTCTATTGGTGGATCTTCTGTTTCTAGCTAGTAAGTGATAGGTAAAGGAGGCATTCTACTTACAGGTGTCCTTTTTTGAGCACATATGTGAGCAGACGAAAATATTTAATCGCCGTCAGGAGCTAAATTTGCATATGCAGGTGCTTCGTACCCTAATATGTTCACGCATGCTGTTTCTCATATACCAGGGATATTAACCTGTTTGAGTTTTTTAATTTGACAAACAGACTGACTCATGAAGAATAAAACAACTTTCCCTACGTCTAAGAAGCCAGAGGACCACAGCGTGATCATTTAGCTATAAAAGATTCAAGTGGAAGAATCTCTTAAATGAACTAGCAACCTGATACTGAACTGGGTGAATACCATGTTATAGCAATTCGAGGATGGAAACGCTGCAAAGGAAGAATCTTTTATCACTATCGAGACACTTTATATATATATATATATATATATATATATATATATATATATATATATATATATATATATATATATATATATATATATGTGTGTGTGTGTGTGTGTGTGTGTGTGTATGAATGTATATGTATATATATATATATATATATACAGGTAAGTATATCTTAGTTTAACCAGACCACTGAGTATATATACTGTATGTATATATGTTTGTGTGCGCGTGCGCACACGCGAGCCTGAAGGTCACTAGATTACATGTGAAGTTACATGTCGAAAAAACTACTTGGGAAGGCATAAAATGCGAAAGGTATTATGCACTTTTGTGTTATTTCATCACATAATCAAGGTACAACTTTGATTATTAAGTTACAAGAACATTCCATGATGTATATGTTTACGAAACTACTCAACAAACACCTACCAAGAAACCAACCAACAAAATGTTCAAAATATCAAGTTCGTGCATACCTTAACATACATTCATCAAAACACAGTTCTTGATAATCCCGGATTCGATAATATTACGCAAAGTTAATCATCACAGCAGCAACACTTGCGAACCTTCCCACTTATTCCGAATTTAGAATTGTTCTCATGAAAAAATGAAGCACAGAATTATCCGGTCTTTCAACCGGATTGATGTTGCTTCATTCTGACAGTATATACCATCACTAACTGTCGGATTTACACACACACACACACACACACACACACACACACACACATATATATATATATATATATATATATATATATATATATATATATATATATATATATATTTATATGTTTCCTGGTGTAGGTGGATCTTGACTCCACAATTATTACTTTACTCGAAAATGGCCCAGGACATATAAAACACAAAAAAAAGAAGTACACGGAGCGGCGTGAAACACGTGGATATAAAAATAGTTATATTTGATAGCACACAAGGTCAAAGGGAAAATTAACTGAAAACACGGTAAATTACTGCCGTAGAAGTCCTCCCGAAGGGGGAGCTTGGGAATGCCAGGAACACGGACCAAGGATAATTCTGCTACAGGCGTCTTCCTGAAACGATATTAGGACCCCCTTTACACATCTAATGCTGGAATTTTGGGATTGAATTACTCGGGGGTGCATTGAAGGCGCCAAAGGACTCCCGAGGCGTTACTTGTGACTCAGAGGAAAGGCTGTGAACACGTGGGCCTGGCTTGAACCAAGGAATATCGGGAACACAAAGTTATAGGCCCAGAAATTAATAAATGCAAGGGGGCTAAGTAATCGTGACTAGCAACTCGTTTTGGGTACATTACCACATTTTGTAGCGGCGTAGGGCTGTCGTCGGCTTCCAGCTTCGTCTTCTGCCAGAGGTACACATGGTTGCGTCGACAAAGGGCCTCCTCACCAAGGTACTGCTTCAAGTCGTAGATTGGGGTGGAAAAAGGGCGCCGTGGGATGATGGAAAGGCCGCCGTTGAGTATCAGCTCGCGTTTGGAGACTTGCAATCCCCTTGCAGTCTTCTAAGGCCACGTGGAATGGAACACGGGGCACAAAGGGTGGCGATGGGCTCCACGTGGCGGCGAGCGGAAAAGGAGGGCAGAGGGCAAGACCTCCGAGATGTGACTTCGGCTTAAACTAGCGACGCGTGCGAAAGGGCTGCCTTCGCCCCTGACCTTTTATTGCTTCTGGACAGGGGTGGGGGATGGCCGATGTCCTGACCCAGGGCACGCTGCTATCTCATAGAAAATGGTATTTGCATCTTTCTGTACCAAAGAAAACGGTGCAAAGCCAGATTACTGTCCCCCAACTATTATATTCCTGAGCCCTTATACCCCGGACTTTCACTGGTTCAAACTAACGCTGATCCAGTAGCCACTACCCTCCCAGGTTCAAAGTAGACAGAGGCCTATCTATCGGCCGAGCAAAGCAGGAAGGGCAGTTTTCATAGCGTATTCGTATGTGTATATATATATATATATATATATATATATATATATATATATATATATATATATATATATATATATATATATATATATATATATATACATACATATATATATATATATATATATATATATATATATATATATATATATATATATATATATATATATATATATATATATATATATATATATATACATATACATATATATATATATATATATATATATATATATATATATATATATATATATATATATATATATATATATATATATATTCGAGGACCATTGAAAGTTGAGAAAAGTTTGACATGCTTTTTATTTAACTTGGCTTCTGCGTCAGTCTGTCTGTCCATCATCAAATCTTGTAACTTAATTTTCGACTTGTTCCCCTCGTCCGATGAGCTTGAAATTTTGCATGGTTACTCAGTCCCAGTGACAGTACAACCTTACATGATCAGTAGGTCAGCAGTGACCTCCAGTGACCCTACAGTGACCTCTCCCAGTATCTCAGGGTTTGTATGAAACTCTTTGGATTGTTCACCACTTCTTTGACTCGGTAGAATCCATCTTCTATATAACCCCTCCCCTCCCCAGAACATGATCAAGTGTTAATTTAGTGGTGTCCTTCCTCCCATTCCCTCTTCTCTCCTTCCCCCACCCATCCCCTTCCCCTCCCCTCCCCTCCCTTCCCTCGCCTCCCAGGGCATACAATCAAGTGTTAATTAACTGTGTCCTCCCCCTCCCTTTCCCTCTTCCCTCCCCTCCCCTCCCCTTCCTCTTCCCTCCCCTTCCCTTGACTCTTCCATCACCTCCCTTCCCACTTCCCCTCCCACTTCCAGAGCACAGTCAAGTATTAATTTAGCTGTGTCCCCCGCCCTCTTCCTTTTCCCCCCCCCCTCCCTTCCCTCTTCCATCCCTTCCCCTTCCCCTCGCCTCACCCTTCCGGGGCATGCGATCAAATGTTAATTTAGCTGTGTCCTCCTCCTCCCCTTCCATCTTCCATTCCCTCCCCCTTCCCTCTTCTATCACCCTCCCCTCCCCCTTCCCCTCCCCCTTCTGGAGCACATGATCAAATGTTAATTTAGCTGTGTCCTCCCTCCTCCCCTTCCCTCTTCCATCTCCTCCCCTTCCCCTCCCTCCCCCTTCCCCCTCCCATCCCCCTATTCCCCTTCCCCTTCCTCCCCCTCTCGCCGCTCACGCCTTCCAGAGCACGTGATCAAGTGTTAGTTTAGTTGTGTAGTCTATCACATGATTTCATATAAGGGCTAAATTTTGATTCAGCTGACCTCGCTTAATAATTCACTTTCTTGAAACATTTCCAAAATTTACGTTTTCTAACGCCACCCCTAGAAGTTTCGTGTAGCAGAATTTACCGAGTGTTCAACTTTGAGGTAGAGTTTCACTATCATATTGGCAGAATCTAACCTTTTATCACTTGTTTATGTGTTGTTTGATTCTTTTTAATATTCTACAAACCTCACTCTTCGAAACTGTCTAATTTTCATATCTCAAAATGGCCGCCATTTTAAATTTCCTGTCAAAAACTGTTAATGTGGGCGCTCTTTTCCTTTTTATTAAAGTCATTTTAACAAATACACTTCTTTGGTCTTGTTTCATGCATATATATGTCTTCTATTAACTTATATGGCATTGCTAGTTTATTGTACTAATCTTTTAATAAACTTTTCCAAATGTTTGTGTCGCAAAGAGGGTCTTACTGGAAAGCTGATTCAGTTTACCTCTGTAAGCTGGGGGACATTTCACAAAGCCTCGCAAGAAAGAAATGATGGAATATATAGGCAGCTTCGGGACATATGGGCTAAGGGCCCCATGGGTGTTTACCACCAAGCCTGCTATCAGACATACACAAATCATGATCATACT
>NC_089792.1:36745092-36790092 GCF_040412425.1 Macrobrachium rosenbergii | reverse complement strand
CCACCCAGCCACCACCCCCACAGAAGGCCATCGCCCAGACCCCACCGCCCTTACGTCCTGATGCTGCATACCAGGTGTTTAGGAATGGCTCTCAGACGCTGGGATACTACAGCGTGATGGTAAAACCTAGGGGCATTTCCTACCAGGAAGCAGTTGATACAACTCTTACGCGCTATGTGCCTCATATCTCTAGAGACACACAGGATACTTGGAACACAAGCTCAACTACTCACCAGTTTCGGATCGGAGTGTGGACGAGGTCTGTAAATGTTCTCCAGGAGCATATTAAGAACCGCATTCGCCGAATGAATTTTTCGTCCACGACGCAGGGACCTGCTTTGATGGCAACAGAGGAAGGGAAAGTTGATCAAAATGATTTCAGTACGTCCGACTGAAGCATTGTACCAGAGGAAATCACGCCTGTCCTGGCCATTCTGCTGCTTGCAAAGAGACTCAGCTGAAGATGATCATCGTCATGGGAGTCAGGGACGAGGAGCTCACCCAGAATACTCATTGCCCTGATGCTGCAGCTCCACGGATGGCCAAACCATGGTCAACGAATGTCGCTTTAGTGAGGCCACAGTGACAGCCTTCAACGCCAATACGTATTTAATCTCTTCTAAATTTGTGCCATTTTCTTATAAGAAAACCAAAAGACATGGCAAGCAACTGGATACGTCAAAAAATGAAAATGAACCAACCCTAACAGAGGTTTTATTTTTCTTATGCCTTTCCTAAACAAGGAAGCACGGTTCTAGGGCAGAAAGTGCCCAGCCACCGACAGTGTAGTGGGAAATTATAGTGGCAATCTCGGTGGAGGAAGGGACACTGGGCAAAGAACCCCAAAGTGATGCCAACAAGGCCACATGCAGACAAAGAGTTCCAAGACAATGGGCATTACTATGACAAGTGTTGCAGACAGCAGATGGGTGCCAAAAAAGGCCCAGTTCAAATGCCACGCCCTTTTCTAACAAGTCTTCCAGCTGCTGCAAGGTCGAGACCCTCCCACAACAATTCTGCTTTGTTTCTTTGCCCAGTGTCTTCACTCTCACCTGTAGGGGTGAGACATGATGAAGATGATGCTGCCTGAACACAGGAGCTGATATATCAGTGTTGGCGGTCAGCAAGTGGAAACCTTCGATTCCCAGGACTGCGCAGACATCAGCCTCCTGCCTCTTCCAGTGACCCTCTGGCTCATGGGTCAAAGATGACACCAGCTGATTTGTTTTTAACCTTTTCCTTTGTTGCATGATAAATAACAAATTGGTGATGATTGTCTGAAAGTCAAAATAACACCATTTATCAGTCATCATTTTGCTCAAAAATGAACATCAAACTTTCTGTTATTCATATTTTCATTTATATTCTTATTTTGAAAACATTGTTTATTATTATACAAAATGAATATTTTTCACCACATTGGCTATCCATAAATATATACATATATTACTAAAAGGACCTCATTCAAACTCTGATGGTATTTAATGGAGTTTTTATTCACCAAAGTTACAAGTTTCTTGGACAAACAGTCCATAAAATTATCACAGTAATAATATTAATGCAATGAGCAAACAATATAGTATAATTTGAGTGTATTTATATCTGTGTTCTTAATTTTACTTTTAATCCTATAATCGCCTACACTCTTCCTGTGTGACCTCCACCTCTCTCTTGACCTTGGTCTTTCTCTTGATATTATGGTTCCAGATGTCCGGAAAACCTTTACAGCCGTTCTCAAGGTTTTTTCTTCGTTTCCAGGGTTTTTGTGAAGAGAAAATGAAGGAAGACATAAGGAATAAAAAGATTAAATTGGAAGATTTGAAAGATGAAAAGCCAGAAAATCAGGATGAGAACTTATGAAAAACGGACTATTTCAGCCAGACAACGTTTTCAAAGGAATTGCCAGTTATCGACGTAAGTTTCTATTTTGCAATGTCAGCCACGAATTTATCAGCTACAATAAGAAGTAAATTTTGTGCACATTTTCGCCTAGGTCGGGGGTAAAAAGGAACTTTGATTTAGTCAAGAATATTTCTAAGAGATCTTTGTAGGGATGAAGTGCTAGTGTTAGGATATGGCCTTAATTTTTGCATGGGGAACGAAAGTCAAGATTTCATCAAATTTTGTAGAATATTTTTAAGGGGAAAATAGAGTTAAGAACAAAAATGGGGATTTTCAGTTTTTTGCAGGGGGCCATGTGGGCGGGGATTAGGAAGAACAGATTCGTATCTTCCGGAGATGTAAGAAGGCCTTTGATAGGTTAGGAAAATACAAGGACATAAAGATTTGTAAGGCAGACAAAGGGGGCAATTTGTAGTTAATGGACGCTTTAGCAGAATACGAGAATAGTTAGAACAACTGTTAAACGATGAAACTGTCACATATGAGGTTTGCAACAAAAAACCGGACATTAGGGGGTACAGTGCAATTTAACAAAGAAGTAAGGGAAGATAAACAACTTTCTTTGTTAAAAATCCACGACAAAACCAAAAGAAAAGAATTAGAACATAGAGTAAAATCAATGGTAAAGCCCAGAGATCCCATATACATTTATGGTAAAACCTAAGATCCACAAGGAAGGGTGCTGCTAAGACCGTCATGGCCATCACGAGATCACCTAGAGGAGGCTGGAGAAATTTCTTTCCAACATAATGGGAAAATGGGTAGGCTTAGCATCCGAAGGGCATTTAAAACATAACATGAACCTGATAGATAATTATCCAAAATTAACGTAAAAGACTGCAAATTTTCAAGTTTGATGTAACTTCCCTGTTCACTAACGTACCAGTAAAGACGACGATGGAAATAATAAAAGAATATGGAGGAGGGGCTCTATACATCGATCATAGATCATGACTGAATTTTTTAATAAAAATGTGCCTGTTTTCATCCCTATCAACTGCGTTAATGTTTTGCCTTCCTCTGAAAACCATTTTACAAAAAATGGCGCAGGCCATGGGTTCAATCTTTCACCAGGATTCTAGCCAATATCTTTATGGAATGGTTTGAAAAGGAAGAGGTGGGCAAAAAAGTAAATAAGGGAACTTAAATATCGGAAATGGGTAAGATACGTTGATGACATCTTGATCATTTACAAGGGAGAAAGGGATTTTTACATAAGTTTTTAGAAAATATAAATAAACTAAATGAAACACATCAAGTTCACATTAGAAGAAGAGAAGGAAGGAGAAATTCTTTTCTTGGATGTCCTGGTCAAGAGGGTAGGGGAGAATTTAAAATTCAAGGTATATAGGAAGAAGACATACACCAATTCATACATACATAGGTTCTCCAGTCATAGGAAAGAAATAAAAATAGGATTAATGACAGGGTTGGCCATCAGGGCTTATAGGATTTGCAGTCCTGAATTTTAGATAAAAGAGTTGGATTACCTACCATGGAGAGTTTTAGGAGATTAGGCTACCCTAAGTATTGGTTCTGGGCACATATCAAAGCAAGGAAAACTATTTGGGGGAGAGGAAAGGATTGAAAAGGAACATTTGTAGGAAAGAAAATAATTACAGTTCCGGACAACAACTCTATTGCACCCATCAACAGGAAGCTAAATAATTTCAAATTGATAGGCAGCTAAAAACATTGCCCCATTAGGAATAAAATAGTTAGAAAAAAAGTCGGTAGAGGGGGAAGAGATTAGAGGGGGTTTATATGTGCCTCCTTCTAGACTGTGAAGAAGGGTACTATGGCGAAACCAAAATCATGTAAAGAGAAAATAAGCAAACAACATCTGCAGAACTTATGGCATTATAATCAGACGCTCGGACAAGTTGCCAAACACTGTTGGAAAATGATCACAGAATAGACAAGGAAAATATGAGTTTTCTGGTACAGGAACACCAACAAAACATCTAGACTGAGTGTAGAGAACGCCTTCATAACTTGCGCCAACAACACGATGGCAGCTGGAACAGGTCGAAACCCTTTGAAGACAAGCATATCTAGAAAATCATATACTCACCTACAGTAGCAAGGAAACCAAGAAAAACTGCAAGAGAACTGCACGGAAAACGGACATCTGGAACCAAGCATCAGAGAAAGACCAAGGTCAAGAGAGGGTGGAGGTCATGGGTCAGGAAGACAGTTAAAAAGGTACGATTATGTCATTAAAAGCGGTCCTGCCTCGCCACAGATATAAATACAGCCAGATGCCACTCTGTCCTTGCTCATTGTAACGGATAGTTGGATAATGTGGACTGTTTGTCCAAGAAAGTCTTGTAACTTTTTGAATAAAACTCCATTAAATACCATCCAGTTTGAATGAGGTCCTTTTAGTAATTCTACTAATGCACAGAACAATTGTGTATTGCCGATGGCATATATCCCATGAAAATTACCTCAAGGAGGATATATATATATACATATATATATATATATATCGCGAATATCAAGAATGAACTAGACTCCATGGTCCAGCAGGGAATCATTATATACCTTGTTGGAGACGAGGGTTCCGAATGGTGCCACCCTCTAGTCGTCGTCCCAAAGTCCAAAGAGTTCGGAACATCGTGGATCTCACCAAGTTAAACAAAATCATAAGAAACCCTTACTTTTAATGCTGTCCCATGTGCATTGACTCTACCACCAAGTTCTTAAACTGCATCTATTATGGAGTTGGACATCAAAAAACCGCCAAATCATGATTATTCTGCCATTACGGACGCTTAGCATAAATGGGACCCATGGGCTTCGCTGCCACTGGCGCGCGCTTATTGCTACCCGGAACCGGCACCCAGGGCATGAAGAAATGCGTCAAGGTTGTTGATGAATATATTTGACGATGACCTGCTGACACACTACCACAGGAACCATGAACTGCTCGGAACTGCCGCAAACATGGCATGCTCTCAACATATACAATCGAAAAAGAGGAATATTTAGTGAAGAAAGTCGCTTGATCCAGGAAATAGTAGTGCTCTACAAGAAATCCCAAAGTAGCAAAACGGAGTAAAGTTATTAGGGGTTAGTAAACTAGTAGTAATAGCAGTATATACTAGTTTTCTGACTGCAAACAGTTAGTATACATCAATGAATGTTTATGGCATTGGTACCATGAATAATAATAATAATAATAATAAAAATTCAACAGTTCTTGCGTCTTTTGACAACTACTACAATCATTCTAGTAGAAAAATAATGATAATAAAAATTACCATGTTCTGGTCAAAATGAAAGTCCAGTTGGATCAAAAACATAGTACACTTTCCTGATTGAGCTGAAAATATTCCTCTTGCCCTCACAAAGTGCTTCTATCCATTCAACACAGTCTGTCAAATGATCATCATCACAAAAAAGAAACA
Organism: Macrobrachium rosenbergii; assembly: GCF_040412425.1. NCBI lineage: Eukaryota > Metazoa > Arthropoda > Malacostraca > Decapoda > Palaemonidae > Macrobrachium > Macrobrachium rosenbergii. Next base: position 36,784,777 of record NC_089792.1, on the reverse strand, counting down.
AAAATGCATCACACTGGATATGGTGAAAACCCACGGCTTGCAAACAGAGATCCCATTGTCACCTCCAATTTAAATGCAGTGTGGGTGCTGGGCGCTATGCATCATAAAATGGATCTCCCATGAAGTCTGCCAACCTCTCATCGACAATGGGTTCAATGTCTTCTAAAATCTCGCTGCCCAGTCATCCAGGACAACTATAACAACTATCACTATGATCACTTCACAATGATGACCACCCATCAAGGCCCTTTGAGTCGGGTTATCAGTGACTTCTTCCAAGTCCGGGAAGTCCTTCCTGTGGTCTCTACTGATGGCAACCTCGTGCTCTCTGGCTGGCCTGTGGTCTGCAGCCCTACGTCGCCACACACCACCAGACTCCTCGACGCCACCAATAGGCGGCAAACTTCAGGCTCGACAAACCGAGAGGCCTGGGATGACTCGGACATCGCCAACACCGATGGAGGACCTCAGTTTACAGGCAAAGATCCTGCGTCCCAGCCAACAGCAGGCGCCCCTTCACAATGATGACCGCCCATCAGGCCCTTTGAGTCAGTCTAATGGACCTGCTGAGGCCGCTGTCAATGCTGTCAAGCACTTGATCCTCAAAACGGCCCCTACAGGAAACATCGACTGCGAAGCCTTTGATCGTGGCCTCCTCGAGTTACGCAACACGCCCAACCACTCTGGTCGCTCTCCCGCCCAGGTACTGTATGGCCACCCTCTCCGTACGTGTGTGCCTGCCCATCCTCAATCGTTCACAGAAGATTGGCAAGAAAAGGCCCGTGACTGTGACCGCCGAGCCGCTGCCAGAGCAGCTCAAGTGCAGCGAAACTACGACACCCACGCCCGCCCCCTGCCCAGGCTGAAGGTGGCCCAACATGTCCGCATCCAGGACCCGACATCCCACCGATGGGAAAAGGTTGGGATCATCATGGGTGGCACACAGTCACGCGAGTACGAGGTCCGCCTCCCAAGTGGTCGAGTGCTACGTCGGAACCGTCGCTTCCTGTATCCAGTGCCTGATCCGGGTCAAGCTCCCAACTCTAATCCCTGTGGTCCTTAGCCCTGACGTGGAAAAGTCGTCACTTCCCTCCAAAACCCCTTGCAGGTCTCCAAGATTAAACAATAAATAAACATATAGTGTACAAAGCCCACATGTGTCACTTATGCAGTTTGCTTTGCACATAATTACTTGATTAACTCATTGTATATTGTTTGCTTTGCACTTGATAGTTCACTGTATGTAACATGCACAGTACGTTCAAGATACCTCTTTGAACGCAAAAGGGGGAGGGGAGGTGTGGATTACTCCATATATTATTGTATGTATATGTATTCTATTTCACGAACATTGTCTTTTGCTAACGCATGCGCATGAATCCGCACTCCGCACATGCGCATGATATCTCTTCCTGCTTCTCTTGGCGCGAGTTGTACGCCTTGCAGTTCCCTCTCTGTGTTCACCTGTTTGCTGTATGGAATAAAGCAACTTATGACTCGGGATATTATTTCTCCATCCCTGCAACATTCAGTCTTCTCCTACAAGACATCATCACACCCCACTTCTTATTTTTACACTGTGTAATGTGAATATATATATATATATAATATATATATATATATATATATATATATATATATATATATATATATATATATATATATATATATATATATATATATATATATATATATATATATATATATGTATATATCACATTTTCATAAGCCAACAATTAGTCAGCGTAACCAGTAAATGCACCTGTATAAACGCTGACATAAAAATGCCTGCCCAGTGTATACTATATATATATATATATTTTTATATGTTTCCTGGTGCAGGTGGATCTTATGACTCCACAATTTTTACTTTACTCTAAAATGGCCTTGTAAGATACCCAGGACATATAAAACACAAACAAAAAAAAAGAAGTACACGGAGCGGAGGGCTCCTCAATGGGGAGTGTGTGAAACACGTGGTTATAAAAATAGTTATATTTGATAGCACACAAGATCAATGGGAAATTTAACTGAGAACACGGTAAATTACTGCCGTGAGAAGTCCTCCCGAAGGGGGGGAACAGGGATGCCAGGAACACGGACAAGGATAATTCTGCTTCAGGCGTCTGTCTGAAACGATATTAGGACCCACGTTACACATCTAATGCTGGAATTTTGGGATTGAATTACTCGGGGGTGCACTGAAGGCGCCAAGGATCCATCGAGGTGTTACTTGTGACTCAGAGGAAAGAAGCTGTGAACACATGGGCCTGGCTTGAACCAAGGAATAGCAGGGACACAAAGTTATCGGCCCAGAAATTAATAAATGTAAAAGGGCTAAGCAATCGTGACTAGCAACTCGTTTCTGGGGTACATTACCACATTGTAGGGATGACGACGTCTTCTGCCAAGAACCATGTGTGGGAGCGTGGACAAAAGGGCCTCCTTCTCCAAAGTATTTCTTCTAATCGTAGATTGGGGCGGAAAAGGACGCCCGTGAGATGATGGAAAGGCCGCCGTTGAGTATCCGCTCGCGTTTGGAGACTTGCAATCCCCCTTGCAGTCGTCTAAGGCCACGTGGAGTGGAACACGGGGCACAAAGGGCGGCGATGGGCTCCACGTGGCGGCGAGCGGAATGGAGGGCAGAGGGCAAGACCGCCGAGACATGACTCCTCGGCTTAAACTAGCGACCGCGTGTGAGAAAGGCTGCCTTCGCCTGACCTTTTATTGCTTCTGGACAGGGGTAGGGGGGGGCGATGTTCTGACCCAGGGCATGCTGCTATTTCATAGAAAATGGTATTTGCATCTTTCTGTACCAAAGAAAACGGTGCAAAGCAGATTACTGGTCCCCAACAATTATATTTTCTGAGCCCCTATACCCCGGACTTTCACTGGTTCAAACTAACCCAATCCAGTATCCACTACTCCTCCCAGGTTCAAAGTAGACAGAGGCCTATCTATCGGCCGAGCAAAGCAGGAAGGAGCGCAGTTTCATAGCGTATTTTGCGGCTAATCTTTACAGCTCCCCTGGCAAGATAATATTCACACCTATAAACGGGTGCGAATATTGACAACAGCAAAAATGAGGAAGAAAACGTTCGACTTTATTCTATCTTCTGCTTTGCTACAACTGTTACTGTACTTTTATTTGCAAAACTCTGGTGCCACACTGATCAATAACAAACTGAAGGTTTACTTTAGGAACAAAGTGCAAGTTAGAATATACATAAAAAGGGTAAACTTATTGGCAAATTAATTATTGCTCAAATACTTCCTAAGTACTGATTCTACCCATTCTATATTGGATTTACTTTACTGGGGTAATAAGGCGCTCAGACGAAAATAAACAAAGAACACTTCAAAATTACAAAATAACAACAACAAACACAAAACATACAAGGCATTATTTAAAAGGAAGCAAATGTAAACCCACTGATTTCTTAATGCTAGATTACATGCATTTTATTAGTTGTGCCTTGAAGAGGCGGCATTCGGGACAATACATTGTAGGTTTTAAATAATATCCCTTTACCAAAATTGTAATAATAGAATTCAATTCTTCTTTTCAATCGACCTCCCACGGTTCATAAGCTCGATGAGCCTAACTAATATTTCCCACGAACGCTAATCTGAAGGGACAAGAACTTGACAGCTGTGAGGCAAAGAGATTATTCGCGGGTTTTAATTCGCCAACTTAAACGACGCATAATTTTTACGTCTGCAGCTTACAACTGGGGTGTAAGCTATAAATAGACTACTCGACTTATGAATGGGAGGATAAACAAATGAAGGGGAAAATGGACAAGGATAACATTCTCCACAGGGATAACTAAAAAAAAATATGTATATAAAAAAAAGAAACTACACAGAATAACAAACGAAGGACATTACTTCTTACTAAAGGGCGGGCCACACCGCGGTGATTAAAAAGGGCAACGTTAAAATTCGTAAGGGCAGGAGTCTTGTGACTCGAGATTCGTTAAAAAATAGAGAAAAGATTAAATGCAAAAGTAAATAATATACATAGAAAATGAAGGATAACAGAGTGAGGTATTTATGGTTTACTTCTTTATCTAACTTCCGTCGCCAACAGACGACGGTCAGTGCTAACTCTCAGCCCAAGGGCGGGGAAAGGAAACCCAAAGGGCGACCCCCTTCAGGAAGAGCTGACACGCCTGCCTTGTGCCAAGGGACGGGCGTAAGGGCGTGCCACTTCCCACTCTGTCTCTCTTACTGCTTCAAAGACAAAATGATTAGTGCATTTTTAAAGGGGATGATATCCCATATGTTAACTGCCGCTATGGTGGTAAGTAAGGGAAAGTGTGAAGGAAAGATCGATAGAAAAGGATGAGGGACAGAAATTCCAAAGGAAAGGAAGAGGATAGCGGAAGGCCTTGGAATCCTCTCCTGGATGAAAGGTGCCAAGACGTTCAAGAGATGAAGATGGGGGCCCTATGCCAAGTTTGCACAGGGGCCAGAAGAGCTCGGGGCTCCTTGTGGACTACCTGCGATCGCCCACACCCGTGGTAACTCCGCCGCGAACCTCTCCTCCTTGGACCGTTGTCCTTGGTCGGGGAATCGGAGGGCCCGAGGCCAAAGGGCGGCAAGGGGTGCCATCTGGGTCAGCTGCTGCGACAACTGACCCAGGAATTTTGTTCGCCATCTCGGACATTAACGGCGCGCAGTTCGCAGAGTTCATCGGCCCAGGAAGGCGGGCAGAATCATGACTTGCGGAGGAATCTGCGGGCGGGCGGCGAGAGAGAGCCGGGGCGGGGTCGACTTGCATGCAGGGGTGACCAGCTCAGGCACTGACATTGGCACTGGCGCTGGTGGCGATGTGGTGGTGGTCTCGTCTGTCTGGACGGACGGAGACTGGCACTGCTCAGTGTGCCGAAGGGGCACTGGCAGAGGAGTTGAAGGCCGAGATTCTCCTGAAGGGAGATCTGGCTGAGGCCTCGGCACTGGCACTGATGCCGTGCCGGGCACTGGACTCGGATTTGGATGATTTATCGGGAATGGGGACCCCGGAATGGTGGTGGCTCGAAATGGGACGTAAAGTCTTGGCCCAGGAGGACGTCATAGCCTCCTGAATGTGTTTCCGCACGGCGAGACGAAGGGTACTGGCTCTGTGGGGTCGGGTGACCCTCAGTTGGACCATAGGGAGGATCATTTTAAAATCGTTTATGCCCTCAATGGTGACGAGCTTGCGTCGGTCTATTATAGCTCCATAGGGAACTTTGTCCCTCCTTATGAGGGAAATTTGCGCGCCAGAGTCGTCAAATGCCTTGACCTGGCGTGCTGAGTGTCTACCTCGAGGAGGTGCCACATAGATGGGACCCTCGGCAGGAGGGCCTAAGGACTCGGGATTCGTTACTGCCAGGGCGACGGTGGGAGTATTTGTTTTATTATTGCTTGGGCATTTTGCCCATGCGGGAGAATGGCCATAAACCTTGCACGCCGTGCAAAAGGTCTGGCTGAAGTCTTTCCACACTGCCCCTGTGAGGGCGCAGGCGAGTTATTGGGCGGTTTTTCTGGCATAGAGAGGAACCGGTTTTCTTGCCCGGCACTGTTCGGAGGAATGCCCCGTTTTCTTGCAATATCCGCACACAACGGGTTTCTGTGATTGCCCATTCTTCGGCGGAGGGGCACCAAAGGAAGGCAAGTGGAGTAATTTTTGCGCTGGAGGAGCTCTCCTGGGGTGATGAGTATCCCAGAGTCGGCGATTCGGCAGCATTCCACCAACGTCGAGGCTCCCTCTCGGCGACGTGCGTGGCGAGGGCCGGAAGGGTGTAGAGTAGAAAGTGCTCTATTTTTATTTGTTCGATTGCTCGTTGAGGGTCGTAACCCCACGGACTCGAACCATTTGGCACGGCACGCTCGGACTGGTAGGCCCAGTCTGCCCAGGTCTGATTGGCTTTTTCACTTGCCCTCGCCAGCGCCTCCTCCGTTCAGGGGTTATCTCGCACGCTTTTGCGATAGTCTGGCGTACGACCTCCCAATTTTCTGCTCCTCCGGCGGGAGGGCTTTAGGCAATCAGGGCCTTCCCTCCAAGGAACTTGCCCAACACCAGGAGAGTTCGCTGCACACTCAGGGGGCAGGCCTTTAAAACTGTCTCGGCGCTGTCGAGCCACACTGGGCTCGGCCTCCGTCCACTTCGGCATGCAGGCGAGAGCCTGGCTGAAGGCACTCATCCCCTGGGGGCAGGTGGAGGTGAAGGGCCACTCTGTTGCAGCATTGCGAGTTCATGGGCACGCTGCTTGTCCCTTTCCTGTCTCTCTGCTGCTTCTCGTCTCTCGTGAGCCTGTCTTTCTGCTTCTCGTTCCTGCCTTGCGGCTTCTTCTCGTCTCTCCTGAGCCTGTCGTTCTGCCTGTATGGCATCCATCCTCTCCTGTATCCAGTCTCTTAGTTCTCTCCCGGAAAGGCTGAGTTCCTTCCCTGAGGACATGAAGAACTTGAAATCCTCGCTCTGCTGAGACCGTGTCGACATTTTGCAAGCGGGAGAGGACGCTAGTAGCACACAGAATTAATTTCCCAGAGCTGTGGGAATCTTGGACCCCTTTCCAAAGGATGTATGATTGGTCTCCGATTTACCGACGGAGCGGGCTAATTGGGGACGATGGGTTAGCAATGATTGGTCTCGATTTACCAACGGAGCGGGTTGATTGGGCACGATGGGTTAGCAATGATTGGTCTTTCGATTTACCGACGAAGCGGGCTGATTGGGGACGATGAATTAGCAATGATTGGTCTCCCGATTTACCGACGAAGCGGGCTGATTGGGGACGATGGATTAGCAATGATTGGTCTCCCGATTTACCGACGAAGCGGGCTGATTGGGAACGATGGGTTAGCAATGATGGGTCTCCCGATTTACCGACGGAGCGGGCTGATTGGGGACGATGGATTAGCAATGATTGGTCTCCCGATTTACCGACGAAGCGGGCTGATTGGGGACGATGGATTAGCAATGATTGGTCTCCCGATTTACCGACAAAGCGGGGCTGATTGGGGACGATGAATTAGCAATGATGGGTCTCGATTTACCGACGAAGCGGGCTGATTGGGGACGATGGATTAGCAATGATTGGTCTCCGATTTACCGACGGAGCGGGCTGATTGGGGACGATGAGCACCAATGATTGGTCTCCCGTTTTACCGACGGAGCGGGCTGATTGGGGACGATGAATTAGCAATGATTGGTCTCCCGATTTACCGACGAAGCGGGCTGATTGGGGACGATGAGTAGCAATGATTGGTCTCCCGTTTTACCGACGAAGCGGGCTGATTGGGGACGATGAAGTAGCAATGATTGGTCTCCCGATTTACCGACGAAGCGGGCTGAATGGGGACGATGGATTAGCAATGATTGGTCTCGATTTACCGACGGAGCGGGCTGATTGGGGACGATGAGTAGCAATGATTGGTCTCCGTTTTACCGACGGAGCGGGCTGATTGGGAACGATGAATTAGCAATGGTTGGTCTCCTGATTTACCGACGAAGCGGGCTGATTGGGGACAATGGATTAGCAATGATTGGTCTCCCGATTTACCGACGAAGCGGGCTGATTGGGGACGATGGGTTAGCAATGATTGGTCTCCCGATTTACCGACGGAGCGGGCTGATTGGGGACGATGAATTAGCAAGATTGGTCTCCCGATTTACCGACAAAACGGGCTGATTGGGGACGATAAATTAGCAATGATTGGTCTCCCGATTTACCGACAAAACGGGCTGATTGGGGATGATAAATTAGCAATGATTGGTCTCCCGATTTACCGACGAAGCGGGCTGATTGGGGACGATGGATGGGCAATGATTGGTCTCCCAAGGTAACGACAGACGGGCTTACTTGGGGACTAGATTGGGATATATATTTAGGTCTCCCGAATTACCGACGAAACGGGCTCATTTGGGGATTGAATGGAAAATGAATTGGTCTCACCAACTGACCGATTTTGCCGGTTTATTGGGGACAAGAATATAATATATAGGCTCCTAGAATTTTCCGCACAGACGACGCCTGATCAGCGAGGGCACTAGTTTTACTGACTTATGGGAGAAGTGTTATTCTCAAGGGCAATTGGGTGGGGGCCATCCCATATTCACAACAGATAGGCAACACACGCAGCCGTAGTAAAAGCACAAAACAAAACACAAAAAAACAGAACAATACAGAACATATAATGTCAGACCCCAATAATGCAAAACAATTTGGTAGAGCGAGCGAGGGAGAGCAAAAGAAAATCACACAAACAAATTTTTACACATTCCTAACTGGGCCACGGAATGGAAGGTCAAGGTCATTTCTCCTGCGGTGTGTTTTATCTTTTAGGCCGTCTGCGCCAAATGAATGAACGACGTAAACACCCGGGACTTCCCGAACTGAGGGAACAGACGACGGTTGTTGACCCTTTTCGCCTTGAGGGAACAGTCAGCAATGCTAATCCGACTTTCGAACACGTGGGTTTCCGTCGAGGTCTCCTATCTAATGATTCGGTTTCGAAATCACTCGTTTCTACAGGAGGAATATGCGCACTATTCCTTTAATGATTTGTCACCTATATAACCTAATTGAATGGCATGCAAGCCGCATGCAAAGGCTTCCAAAGCTAAGTTTCGGCGATTCTCTCTCTCGTTTTCCTCGGACATGCACCCTACTATAAAAAAAAAATTCCTAGGACTAGTCACGTTTTCTAAAGCGCCCTACGCTAAATAAACACAGTTTACTTACGCAGAATTTCCTTGGCCTGTTGCGCTGGCTTTTCAAAGGTTCGTAATCTGTCTCGTATCCAGCTTAACTGAGCTAATTGCTGATTTCACAAATTGCAACACAAACAACAAAGGGAAGAGGGGATGCAATCATTACGAGAATCCTGGCAAGGTCGCCATTTTTATATGTTTCCTGGTGCAGGTGGATCTTATGACTCCACAATTTTACTTTACTCTAAAATGGCCTTGTAAGATACCCAGGACATATAAAACACAAACAAAAAAAAGAAGTACACGGAGCGGAGGGCTCCTCAATGGGGAGTGCGTGAAACACGTGGTTATAAAAATAGTTATATTTGATAGCACACAAGATCAAAGGGAAATTTAACTGAGAACACGGTAAATTACTGCCGTAGAAGTCCTCCCGAAGGGGGGGGAACTTGGGGATGCCAGGAACATGGACCAAGGATAATTCTGCTTCAGGCGTCTGTCTGAAACGATATTAGGACCCACGTTACACATCTAATGCTGGAATTTTGGGATTGAATTACTCGGGGGTGCACTGAAGGGCCTAAGGATCCATCGAGGTGTTACTTGTGACTCAGAGGAAAGAAGCTGTGAACACATGGGCCTGGCTTGAACCAAGGAATAGCAGGGACACAAAGTTATCGGCCCAGAAATTAATAAATGTAAAAGGGCTAAGCAATCGTGACTAGCAACTCGTTTCTGGGGTACATTACCACATTGTAGGGGCGTAGGGATGACGACGTCTTCTGCCGAGAACCACGTGTGGGAGCGTGGACAAAAGGGCCTCCTTCTCCAAAATATTTCTTCTAATCATAGATTGGGGCGAAAAGGACGCCCGTGAGATGATGGAAAGGTCGCCGTTGAGTATCCGCTCGCATTTGGAGACTTGCAATCCCCTTGCAGTCGTCTAAGGCCACGTGGAATGGAAACACGGGCACAAAGGGCGGCAATGGGCTCCACGTGGCGGCGAGCGAATGGAGGGCAGAGGCAAGACCGCCGAGACGTGACTCCTCGGCTTAAACTAGCGACCGCGTGTGAGAAAGGGCTGCCTTCCCCCTGACCTTTTATTGCTTCTGGACAGGGGTAGGGGGGGGGTCGATGTCCTGACCCAGGGCATGCTGCTATTTCATAGAAAATGGTATTTGCATCTTTCTGTACCAAAGAAAACGGTGCAAAGCAGATTACTGGTCCCCAAAAATTATATTTTCTGAGCCCCTATACCCCAGACTTTCACTGGTTCAAACTAACCCAATCCAGTATCCACTACTCCTCCCAGGTTCAAAGTAGACAGAGGCCTATCTATCGGCGAGCAAAGCAGGAAGGAGCGCAGTTTCACAGCGTATTTTGGCGCTAATCTTTACAATATGTATGTGTATATATATATATATATATATATATATATATATATATATATATATATATATATATATATATATATGTGTGTGTGTGTGTGTGTGTGTGTGTGTGTGTATACTATATATATATATATATATATATATATATATATATATATATATATATATATATATAGAAATAATCAACACACAATCACGTGTGGAACAGAAACAAATTTCTGACTCACATCAGGATCGAACCCAGGTCTTTCAATTGAAAGGCAAGGGTGCTGCCCACTAGGCCATACAAGCCTAAAAGAAGTTGGAACCCAAGAGCAACTGCACCCAAGGAATTACCTGGGCAAGCTAACTGCTTGCATACCAGCCAGTTTTCCCCAACTTCCTGACTCAGCAATGACCCAGTTGACAGAATTTCATTCTGAATTATCCATTCTGAGTGAATAAGATAGAAATCAATCAATAGAAATAATCAATACACAATCACGTGTGGAACAGAAAGTGAGCAGGACAGCTTGCTAACACTTGTTTCTCTTTCGGACATTATTCAGAGTCCGTGTATTGCATTGCAGTGAACCTTTATCTTTTCTTTGAGTAATTCATTATTATGCATTATTTTTATTATGTGTTTCACATGTTTTTTTATGCACCATGAACCACGATTGACAGGAATTCTGGTTAGATCCTGTGAGGACATTGAACATTGGAGAATGGCGTATTTTGCTTGACTAGGTGACATTTCTTTTTAGAGTGATCATGTCCATTTTACTGATATATTATTTGGTAACAGGAATGCCTGTCGCTATTGATTTTTGGTCTGGGAATTTTGATTCGATTGATTTGAACAGTTACCGCTCTAATTTTGAGTCGTGGCTCCTTTGATTTTGTGAGAGATCATAATTTATGACTCTTAGTTTTTACAGTTATGCTTTCGTTAAATTTCCAAATAAAGTCTAGTTTTATAACATGGCATTTAATTCAGTGAGCCTTAGTCTTTGTTCGATGCAAGGGGAGAGAGAGAGAGAGAGAGAGAGAGAGAGAGAGAGAGAGAGAGAGAGAGAGAGAGAGAGAGAGGTACTCCGCTCAGCCTTGACGCTGGCCAACGCTACCGAGATACCTCTTCGAGGTAAGTTCACAACGACCTCTTCGAGGTCGTAATATACATGTGTATAAAGGAAATGCCACGAAGGAAAAGATAAACGACGGAGTATGCAATCACTTACTGTCCTTTACTTAGCAGACTGATAAAATATAAAAATAAGTTTAACGTATAAATGACAAATGGGGATTGCAAAGGAAAATATGCACCTGGAATCCAACACAGTTGAAGAATTAGTTTCTACCAAAACAGAGGTAAATATTTAAGAGGTTTTACAAAAGAACAAACATCAAAACTAGGGACAAGTCAATTAAAAGATTGTACAGGGGGGCAAAAAATGATTTAGAAAGAATTTTAGTTCAATAAGTCTCCATATGGAAAGCAATCACAATTTTTAAAGTGAACATTTTCAAGAAAATATATTAAACATACGAATACAGTGCTTGCATACGTGATATGTAGTCAGCATTTGTGATGTGGATTGTATTGTCTTTTTTAAGATCGGTCAAACTTTTCTTATAACGAACAGGAAAATTACTTTCATGATAATAGCAGCTCCATAAACAATACCTTTAATCATGTTAACATGATTTTGAGGAGATCACTAATTTTCAAATACACATAGGGACGACAAAATCGTTAAAGCAGAAATTTTACTGATATAAACAAATAAACCGTATTAGTTCACAACATTTGTTTATTTTTTACTTGATGTTTATAACACAATCATTACTGCACTATTAATCCAGTCTTGCTATCAAGGGGGTTTTTTTTTAGTTTTTGTAAGGTTCGCTAGGCATCAGTCCTCAGTGTTTTGCGTAAATTTCTTGTCGCAGCGAGTCCTTCCGGTCAGCCGGAACAAGAAATTGTCTTTTTAAGATCGAACCCACAAAAAGATTTGGAGAACAGAAATTACGTGTGCACTTTGTAACATATTTTGACCTCATTCCAGAGCTAACTCGTTTTCATGTTAATTGTCTGGCTGTTTTGAGAAGGCTCCAGACAAAATATTTTTCAGTTTTTCCATTTAGATGGTTTACTCTTCATTCCACGGTAAGATTAAAATCCAGGGGTTCAGTTTTTCGACGTCCATAGAAGAATTAAATTCTTAAATATTATTTCTTTTCTCCAAGTGAACTCATGTAAAATCTCAAGTTCTGAGTATATATTATATATATATATATATATATATATAGTTTATAACACATATATATATACGTATATATATTAATCCAGTATATATGCTATCAATAAGATTTTTATATATTTATATATATATATTCCCGTAAATTTCTTGTCGGGGTAAAAATTTCTTCCAGTCTTTTAGCCGGGAGAAACTGGTTTTGAAATTTAGTGCCGAACCCAACAAAAAAAGAGAAAAGTACACAAAACAAAATCCCTATATTTTCAATAACCATGTGAATATTAATACCTTAGAACTGTTGAACGTTGATGAATAAAAGCAAAACTCGATTGTACGATGGGATGAAAATCCACAAACCCACAACCAGCCACACTGTCAGATGTAATCTGAGGTCCCTTTAACGATACTCGAGAAACAAATTTGTATTCCTTGTTAATTAAGGTGGAACATTTGAATGAATAAAATTCCAGCCGTAATGAGTTTAAATTAGATGTAAAGAAGTTTTCATGCAGACATCAGCATCGAGAACAAGATTAAATTCAACTTAAGTTGAATAAGTTCTATAATTCTCTTAGGTAACATAGATGCAGCACATAGTTTTAGTATATATATATATATATATATATATATATATATATATATATTATATATATATATATATATATATATATATATATATATATATATATATATATATATATATATACTGTATATATTATATATCATCATTGTCTCCAACGCCACATATGATATCCACAAATCTGACCATCCTTCCTTCCTATAGTTCTCAAAAAGAAAAGTACACAGAAGCCCTCTGAACATGATCACATATTATTTTCTCAGGTTTTGCGAACTGCTGTCCAAGCTCTCACCATCTCCCTTTCATCCCTAGAAAACTTTCTGTTGAACGTTCCAGTATCTATATAAATATTCTTCCTAAGCCATATTCTCAAATGAACAAAACCTTCTAGGTATCGTTTCTTTGACATCTCATAATCCATGTTCATGGGATCGTAATGGACTTATGTCTAAGATGAAACTCCAAAACCCATACACCCTGGCCAACCAGCCACACTGACTCAAGAAAATGTAATCTAAATATTTAAAAGGTCCCTAATTAATTCCTCCATCTAATGGTATTTTAGAAACAAATTCATGACTTACTCTTTCCTTAGATTTACTTTGAGTTTAATTATGCGCATTCTGGAACAAGCTTTAGTGATCAAATGAATAAAATGTCAGCGGTGTAATGAGAATTGTTCCATAAAATCTATGAGAATGGTGAAGTGCCAAGGTGAAAGAACATCCCTTGTACATACACTGCAGTTCATGACTAGACCACCATCAATCTTGAATGGGCATTCAACTTCATGGTAAATAAGTTCTATAATGTTTGTTTCTCCAGCCTTGGTGTACACATTTGTCATGAGAAAGGGGGTTCATGTTTTTCTTTGTTAAAAGCAAAAACTCACTTGATTTTGTAAGAAGGTATCATAGCTTTAAAAAGAATTATATTTTTCTGAACATTCTAAGGGTATGAATCAAGACGGCGTCCAGAATATATATATATAGTGCAATATTTTGTGAGTACATGTGATACAATTAGAAATAAAGTGTCGAAATAAATGTTTTCTGAGACAGGAATCTAATAAACTTTATATGTTTAGTGTGATGTCATTCAAATTGTCACACAGCCACACTATATGTTCTCACTTTGCATGAAAGCCATTTTGTAATTACAAACCAAGTGACTGTTTTAAAACATGTATTTTTTCACAAAGAATACATAATTTCAAAAAACATATCTCAATAAAATGAAATGGCAGAATTACTGTTCATCGTTTAAATCGTTTTTCATTTCCTCTGGCCTTTTATCTAGTCAGTTCTCATTCAGGGAATGTCTGTAATTAGTGAAATACCAGATCTTCAAAGCCAATCAAGAAACACAATAATTTAATCATTACTACTTTCAAAATTCATCTGTTCAGGTTATTTAATTGTATAACACAGCTTCAATATATTCCCAAACTCACCATCTCCATTTCAGACTTACATAGTACTGTTAACAGTGGATATCGAGTGAATTGGTTTTTTGAATTCATGGAAAGTAACACCTCAGTCTTCACAGTCTATCATTTATGGTTGACAGTTTATTTGCATAAATATTCTCAAACTTCCGTACATGTGATATTGTTCTTGTGACAATCAACCTGTCTTTCACATACACGTTTGTACACTTTATGAGGTTTGCTTCAGGAGCTGGTGATTCAAACAGTGAACTGGAGAGAAATTACTTGAACCTGCATCAAATGTCAAATTTAGCTGGTTTGCACGGGTGTGTTTTCAAGCTTTTCTCCAAATCTAGAATTTGCCCAACGAATTTTCCAGTGAACCAGAAGTTGGTGGGAATTTCTCCTTCGGTGTTTGAACCAACTCCCAAAGACCCTGGATCAACACAAAATACAGACAGAGCATTGCAACTGAAAGCATACATCCCTTCTTGTAACTGAAGTTCACTATCTTCTTAGTGCGTTCTACTATGCGTTCTTCAACTTCTCCCTGAAATTTGTTGACATGGACCTTTGATTTTTTTTTCTAATCTTAATCTTATTTCAAATCTCTTCCGATATCCGAGATTTCCGTCTCATCACCTCTTATCCCAGCACTTCTTTTAGAACAGATAGATATACATTTCTAATGTGAACCAGTTCTCATGGATTGACTGCTCCTCCTCAGATGTGGTTTCTAGAATTGCAGACTGACTCCTGGATTCATTTACAAAACCTCTGGAGTTCGTCGTCGAGAAGCTTTACCAGATAATACTTAATTACTTTATCAGCTTTTAAGTTGGGTGCTTTTCATTTCATCTGTGGTGTGGCAATAACATTTGTTTCTCAGTAGCTCCTAACATTCCTTGGTGTTTTTTTTTTTTTTCTCTCAATGGCTATGTGATTTATCTGGTTGTTATAGCTCCCATCTGGGAAGGTCAAAGTGTATTTATGGATGTCATTTTGTTGGAAAAGAGTACCTCCAGTTACCAAATTATTTTCGGCATAAAACCTAATAAATTACTTTTTATTTTTATTTATAGTCTCTCCCAAGCCTTCTTAACTCGTTACATCCTCCATACTTTCGTTGTTCCTACCAACTGGCATCCATATCACCAACAACAATTCTCATATCTCTTTCTGGTAATTCTTCTGTAAAATTCAGAACCATTGTATCCGAATTCTACAAATCAGTGAGAAAAATAGGTAACAATGAAAAATACAATGTATTCTTAGAAATCTTTTATGTAATTAAAAAGCAAATGATTTTATTAAGAAATTGTGTTGATTAAACATTCCAGTAAGCAATATCAAGCTATCTGATCGTGGACACATTATTCACAAAGGTCACGATAAACGACGCCCTGATTTTTCTACATGAAAATTTAGGGCAATACTAAAAACAATTGTTTAACCAGTAACGTGTTTTCTTTCCAAAGAATACTTTCAGACAAAAATTCGGTTGGGGCATGGACAGCCCACTATCGTCTTTTTGTGTCAACAAGCATGTGTAGAATTCCCAGTCTGAAAAACACACTCATATACACTCCCACATATATATATATATATATATATATATATATATATATATATATATATATATATATATATATATATATATATATATATATATACTGTATATATATACACACACACACACATACATACACACACTAGTTGATCAACCCGATGGTGTCCAGGAACTCTGGAGGGCTGAGATCATCAATAACTTTCCTCTTCATGGACTACCATCATTAGTTCTACGGTTCTTCATTTTATGACTTATTATAAAAGCAAATGTATCACTATTGATTATATTATCATATTATTATTATCATTACTATTTATTTTATTATTTATTATTATTATTATTATTATTATTATTATTATTATTATTATTATTATTATTATTATGCAAATGTACCATGAGAAAACCCAAATGACACAGGACTCCCCTAACCTTCCAATGCTCTACCAACAGCGTCCACCAAAAGCGACCGTGAATACCAAGCATGCAGTGAAGTGCTGTTGCCAAACTGGCCAATAATTAATTTGTTACGAAGCAGTTGTTAAACAAGTTCAGAATGTAAAAACGAAGAAGGAACGAACGAATTAATAAGGAAAATCGCATTTGAACAAATAAAAGAAAAAGGAAATACCATACACCTTGCATGTTGGAATTATTCAGTAGATACTATGTGTATGCAGGTGGGGAAGGCTTTTCTTCCATCTTGGTACTACTTAAAGAAATTATCAAAATCGTATATCTGTTTATAAAAATTATCGATATACGTTTTCAATGTTAATTTTAATCCAGGTAATTAACAATTATATTAATAAATTATTGTAAATCATGATTAAAATTCATGTAAATTCTGAAAAAAATTGATGTTATAGGGGATTTATTGTTGCAGGTTAATCATATGTCTGAGAGCGCCTGGAAGAAAACCTGGAACGACCAGGCGAAAAATGACAATTAACCTACAGAAAATGTGACGGAATTGGTAAAAACGAAAATTTCATTTAATTTGTCTATGTTTGATGTTTGTCAAGGGGGTAGGGGTTTGATTTTGAGTTATAACCTTCCTGGGGTCACATAGGGCCGAGTGCCAAATTTTGTCTGGGTCTCTCAAGCGGTTCGGGATTCTATACCGGACAAACATACAAACATTCACTTATATATATATATATATATATATATATATATATATATATATATATATATATATATATATATATATATATATATATATATATATATATATATATATATATATATATATGTATATATATGAACCAACTTTTTGGTTGCCGTCCACTCTTACTCTCTCGGGAACAACTTGAGAATGTTTCCGTTCTCTGGTTTGAGAATGAGCTCGGCAAGAACCCTGACGTCTTCCCTACGGACCGTGCTTTCGACTCTGTACCTCCGAAGAATGTTGCACAATACCACCTTCTCCTCCATGAGAGCAAACTTTTGCCCTGGAAATGAAAACGAAAACAGATTAAAAGATATTTAGGCTTTTCCTCCGCAAGCTGGATAACTTTGGTTGATGAAAAGATGAACGTTTGATGTAATGGTTTGAATAGGTTTTGCCTAAACCTATAAATAAGTTTAGATACAGATTTTTGGCCTGATCATTAAAAATAATATGGTAAAGTGCTAAATGTTTGGCACAAAACTGATTAAATACATGGTTGTAGAGATTTCAGCTTGTCCTAAAACTACATAAAAATAGATTTTGGAAAGCGATGTGAATTATTAAAGAAATATAATGTTTTGGTAAAACTAAAGAAAATTGTCACAAATTGTGAATGTTTCTAAAGGCTTACTAAAAATTAAATGGCAGCCCCTGAAGATATCTATCCCTTAAATTATGACACAGGTGGAAAATCAGAGATTCACTGATTCGACAGGTGTATCTCTGTTTTATAATTAGATTGGTTTACCTCATTAGAAATATGCGAATATGTAAGCTTTTCCGAGGTGACTAGACACACTTGTGTCCATAAGTTTTTCTTCAAAATATACGGAATATAATAGTGGAGGAAATAATGGAAAGTTCCTTTATGGAAATGAATTAATAATCCACATTAAAGCACTAAATTTACTATAATTTATTAAGTTTACATCCTAAATGTAAACAATCTGTAAATGTTGTTAATGGATTTAAGTGACACAAACGCTTATCCACATGGTTTTGCCTTGCTAAACCTGGTCCTGCTATTAATTATCATTCAAATGACCCGCTCCATGTTACTAATGAACTGCTATCTCTATTAGTAGAACTTGTCTTCCCCATGCTCAGGTGTTGCCACACACCTGAGCAGTGCATGGTTGTCAGAAATACGGAAATATCCTGGGGTTAGGCATGAAACTGTGTTACGAAATTTTCTCATCACACTACTGGTTTGGCCCGAAGTACAAGCAGCAGTGCAAAGGTGCCAGCTTCAAATGGACAGTTTCGTATCTAAGAATAATCATGGGCTGAAATAAATGATAGAGATAACACCTGTCTTTTATTCAGCAAGGACCACATTTCCTAATCAATAATATACCTGCTTAAGGGTGGAGAGCAAGCAGTGGCTGCTTGCAAGACTGGTGGGGGCAGGTGAAGGACAAACTGTCTTTTTGAAGTAACTGGCTGTATATTGTCAATTGTTTCTGGCGGGTCAGATATCTTCCCATCGGTTACCAGTCTACTGGATTTAATAATAAAACAGACTTTTCTACAGGTTTAAGGTTGGGATGTTTGAAAATAAAGGTACCTTGCTACAGAAGGATGTCTGCTCTTTTGTGGTTATTTTTCATTATAATCATTAATTATCATCCATCGTTGCAATGGTGTAAAATTTCTTTCCAAGGAGGCAAAATACATTATCAACTGCATGCCTAGCCAGTGAAAATTCTCCTATATATCCAGTTATTCCTAATGATACTGTAAGGGATAATGACCACATAATTACTTCATCATATTCTTCCAACGAAAGACCTAAGTATGCCGTAAAAAAGTGTCTGTTTTTAGTAATTCTTTGCGTGGTTGTTCTTTTGCTATTTTTTTTTTAGAGATTTCTCTCAGAGCTATCAAAGGCAACACTGATGAGACAAAGGTGTCGCTTCTCATAAATATCTCTATGTCCAGTTGGAGTTCATTACTTGATGCCTGGAATAATTTCAGTCTTGTTCATAAAATTCAAGACTAATAAAACAATGGAATCATTTGGGGTTCTTGGTCATTAGCTAAAATCATACTGAAGTATTTCTAGTAGCTAAAATGGGATTCATTTTCTGCAACACCTTTGTGAATGGTCTGTTGTATTTTCTGCAGTATTCAAGAAAAAAAAACAAAGCTAACAAAAAAACCTTGTGAGCATCCATTTTGGGGTTCTTGATCATTAGCTAATATCAAAAGCTGCCAGTATCTAAAAGTGGGGATTCATTATCTAGCTGTTTATGATGCATTTAGAGCCTCGTCAGATCTGAATATCCCCTTGTTGTATAATTTCTTTATCATCCTCTTTAGGCTTATGTGTTAGTGTTTCTAAAAAAAAATAGATATGCATGTATTACAGTAATGAAGTTTGAGGTTTTGAGATTGATTACTTCAGTTCTCCCCACTGCACCTCCAGCTATAGAAAGTTTGGCGCCTTGATTTATTCTATCATTCAGTGTCATCACCATCGTCCTTAAAAGAAAAATAACCTTTTTCCACATAAGAAGCATCAAGACATTCTAGACGGCGGATTTTATCTTGGAATTCTTTGGTTCTATTCTCATCAGATTTCCCTGTTATAGCCTGGTAATAGCTCGAATGACTGAACATATGTCTAACAAATTTGATGACAGGATGCACTGGGCCCTTTATTCGATTATTGCCCTGATCCGTTTTGCATAACCTTGGTGAAAAGAAAGAGAGATGGTTTATAGCAATGTCTTTTTATCCCTTTCATTTTTTTTTTGCTGCATTTATGGGTGATGACACTAAGTCTGCTGTATTTGCAATGTTGTCAAATGACAGCACGTGCTTATATTAGTTTTTCCTGAGGTGGAATCGGTATGGCCACGAGTGCTTTATTCAGCAAGATTCATCTTTGTTCATGCATTTATCTTAAACCTTTTCTGATCATCCAGCCAGTGTCATTTATCACAAAAAGTCACTCAATATACATCACTATCTTAATTTTTCACTTGCCAATGTAATTCACTGGACCGTGGTTGCTGCTGTGTTTCAGTAACTTTAAGGGTCCATCAGAGAAAGATGGCCTATAAGGGCTTCCAGATCATTAGCAAGAAGTGGTTGCTGTGTAAAAAAGTAGTTGGCTAAATATTAATAAGAATAAATTGTTTCAGCTTGGCAGAAGACCATACATATAATTTAGCTTTATCCTGGTCACCTAATTTGCAGAGTTCAGCAACGTTTGGTTTGGTCAGTATTTACATGGATGACCATCAAATAATGTGAAATTTCGTCAGAACATAGCTACAAGAACATCTACAAAGCTGAGATTGGGTTTACCAGTCTCATTCAATAAAAATGCTTAATGAAAACCATATGGAATGAGATTGAAACTCTCACTTTCCTTTGTATCTTTGCACAACATGAGTAACCATTCAAGGCTAGTGTTTGCATTTCTTTAACTTTAGAAAATTTCAGCTGCCTCGACATTCTCAATTTGGCCTGGAAGGATGACATGCATGGATACACATCTGAACATTTTCTCTCTTTGTGTAGGTACCAAGACTTCAGATCCGTTAATTTTTAATGGCCTTAATCCTCTTGTGAATGTTTTCTAAATTATACCAAAACTGCACATATATCAAAGTGAATTGCCTTTTGCCAATGGACTACATTAAATAGTAACAAAAACTATTAAAATTATGAGCCTGTATCAGTCTTGTATGGTATCTATATATATTCCCAGTGTACAGTACAGGACCATAATAGAAACATAAAAGTTAATAAAAAATTTCTCGCTGTTATTAAAGGATTAAATTATTTCCCTTTCGCCGAAAGATACATACTTTTTGGAAGGTTTCTTTCTTGGAGTTACCGTGTCATTTTCACTCTGTACCCACACCTAATTCACAAACCCAACATTCTGATAGAAATTTTCCCCTCTTGAATTTAACAAACCTCTACTATTCTATTGCTTTTAACTTTATAAGACTAGCCAATATACCAAAACTTGTCAACCCAAAAAGTGCCTTTTCTCATGAATTTGCATACGGATAAGACCACAGACTAGTGAATAAAAAGGAGACTGTGATTGTCGAAAACCAGTTAATCTAACAAACACAAGTTAAAAGAGAAACAAGTCCCTAAATTTCATTTCATGAGATTTGTGACTCTTCTTTGGGACCACGACTGTCTAGTTTTGAAATAAAATATAGTAGCCTAAATATTTTCAAGTCCATATAACTTTTAAAACAGCAAACGAAGGAAAACCTGAAACCCCTACCTATACAGTTTCTTGGTCCAGCACTGAAAGGAATGTAGGCATAGGGATGCCTGCCTTGGCTGTTCTCTGGTAGAAATCTGTCTGGATCATACACCTCGGGTTTGGGGAAATGTGCAGGATCTCGGTGAAGCCGATATGGTAAAATGGCCAACGTTGTTCCAGTTGGGATGCGGTAATTGGCTGGAAGGTAATGTTAGTTAAAAGGAGGTTGGTTTTTTTGTTTAATAATCATTATTTTTAAAAAATGTAAATCCATGATAGATGAACATGGTTTTTGTTTACCATCTCGGTATAATAAATATACTTTATCATTTATGTATAAACATGCACACTTTTTTTAAAATATGGAATTTTCCCTAATGAGGTGGCTCTAAAGAAAGTTAGCTGCTTAATTAGTGATGAAGACGCTGCAGTGGTAAATGTCTACAGCATCGTTCTACTCATTAGCATACAGTATGGGTCGATCAGCACCTTTCCAATCTCAGGGTTTTTCTTAAATAAACGTTTTGCACCACAAATCTATTTCCATCCATTTTCTTTCTTTCTGGATAAAAAGGGCAATGTTTTTTCAGCAGCTCTTCTACTCTGACTAGCACTTTCTCAGACTTTCTCTTCATCTTCATTTATAGATTTCCGTATCACACACTTTTCTCATCTTCCTATCATCATTCATTCATTCCACTTGACTTGAAAACACTCTGTATCATCTTTTCGTCTTTTTCGGATCTCTAGATATCTCCCCTTTCACCCATTCCAACTCTGCTTCCATATAATATACAACAATAATTTATCTCAGAAGCTCTTGTGTATAATATCTGTACCTCACACCCATAAGGGACTACTGGCTCCATAACCCCTTCACACTAGAATCTTACACAAAGCAAAGCCTGTTCTTTTAAAATCTCCCTTTCTTTTGGACACACCTTACTCACGTACGTCAACCATTCAGTTATGCTAGTGCCACCATACACCATTTCACTTGTAACCCAGCTATCTTCGGAATCAACAATTAAAAATATCTGAAGATATATGGAGGGTAACTCCATATATCTTCAGATGTTTTTACATCACTCACTTCCAGTTTTCATATTTCAGACCTATTCTGCCATTGTCTACATTCAACAACAAATCTACAGAATACTGTAGCCTGCTCACGACTTCAAAAACATGACAGCATTATCTCCAAAGAGAATCTTTTCCATTCTTATCTTCTGTGCAAGGTTCATTTGCTAAATAACCTTTCACTTTGCGTATACTTCCCCAGCAAAACTGTTCACCGTGAGAATCGGTTTTCATTCAAGTTATATTTAAATAGATATAATGTAAACTTACAAATAACTACATCTTCACGGAGTTCTCTGGCCATCATGGGAACTGACGGGTAGAGCCGTAAGGCTTCTTTGATGCTGTTTTCTGTATATTTCAGCTGACGGAGATCTGCTGTGGTTACAGGGCGATCAGATGTTCCGAAGACTTGTGTCAGTTCCTCGTAAACACGTTCCTGAAGATGCATTTAGATTCTGAGCACGATAATATGGACATTCTTGGAGGTGAACATACTACTTCGTGACTCCTTGGAACATTGTAGCTTTAATTTTTAACACTTTTATATTTTATCTTTAAGATTTTGATACTTACTGGAAAATACTCTGTGTAATCAGATATTAATGTTATTAAGAGAAGTAACTAAAAGTTTTAGATTTATAACAAAACTATTTTAATTTCGGATATCGTTCTCATAGTGATAGTGTAAGGAAGCTTGAACACAGTCTCTTTTGAAAAGTTACCTTTCTTCTCTTATAAAACCTCTAAATATATTACATTGGCATACATGCTTAAACAGGCTTGAACTTTTGCTTTAAGAAACCAGGAATAGGTCACGTAAGAGGAAAAAGCTAGAGTAAATTCATATGCAAAATATACAATGTAAAGCAAATGAACAGGTTACAACAATTTGGAAGACCTGACCGAATTCTTAAGCGATAATTTCAAATCATGATCAATAACTCATAAAGACAGTAAATTGTTAGAGCCAAAATATTTATTCATAAGGTTCAGGGCCTTAGTAAATGAATTTAAGTGACAAATGAAGGTTAACTGGTTACTGTAAGCAGCTTTCTGGTTTAAACCAAGCATCGGAATATCTTGGGAGTGGTGTTCTTATTAAGTCTTTTAGTGAACTATGTGCTGGCTTATGAAAGGTATATTCGGTGCAGGTGGCATTTATGTTGACGTTGGAGGTTTCCGCAGTTAGATACAGCGGGTATCTGACGCATTCATTTGGCCAAGATGCGTGGCGACAACGTGACAGATTGATAGAAGCGTTTTGATCCTTCAAACATTGAACCGGTGTCATCACACTTCCGGGAAGGGTTATTAAGTGAGTGCGTGCCTATATGCAGCACTCTCTAATGTGTATAATATCTAGGAACCATACAATAGCTATTCACTTCGATTTGCGGCCGGGTTATTCACTCTTTGTGCAGTGTTAGTGGAGAAGAACAGCCACTGTGTGAAACAGTTACATGCAGCCATAAAAGTGAGTAAGATAACTCATTAACACATATTTTTTTCCAGACATTATTTGGAACACCCACTTGTTGTTGCAGTGAAACTCCTCTGTTCTCCATTATGCATTTCTCTGTTTTGTTCTCCATTGTGAATTTTTCCGTTTAAGTATCTATTTCTTTTTTATACACCATTTCAGGTTTTAATATGATATGTTTCTTTTAACAGGAATTCTGCGTTCGTCCTGTAAGGATGAATATTTTGGAAGTGGTGTTCTTTTAACATACTCTATGACATTTATTTTGGTCTAGAATAATTATGACCTTTTTATTTTGTTTGGTGACCAGGGTGTTAGTCACTAGTATTGGTTGGTCTAGAATCATTAATTCGATTGATTGTGAGTCTGAATTTCTTCTAGTTATGATTTCCAGTTTTTATGGGGTGTGAGTCACTCCATTTCATGACAGTAGCTTTTGCTGAAATACTTTCATTAAATTTGCAAATAAAGTCTAGTTTTGCATCTCAGTGTTTAATTCCAGTAGGGCTTTATGGCCTTCCCAAAACACATAAAGATAGTCTTCCATTCAGACCTATCATCTCATGTGCCAGTGCTTTCAATTATAAAATTTCTAAGTGGTTAGCTGGCCTCCTTTCCTCTTTCTTAGACACATTTTCTCCCAGTCATTAAACATTCTGAAGATTTCTGTTACAAATTCAAAGAAACACTTATACCACTTCACAACATAAAACTTTTAAGTTTAGATGTAGATTCCCTATTCACAAAAGTACCAGTGCAGGACGTTCTACAGCTTTTGAGGGAAAAATTAGCCCCCTATTCAGATCATTTCCCACTAGCCCTAGATAAAATAATAAAGTTAGTTGAATTATGTATATCAAATAACATCTTTTCATTCGGTGGATCATTCTATAAACAGAAATTCATGGTCAGGTGAAGCATGGGCAGCCTTCAAGTCCTGTTTTAACAATCTATATATGGAATATTTTGAAAGTGTAATAATAAGTGCAATAAAGCCTGTGGATGAGATATGTAGATGACATCTTAACATTTTGGGATTATAAGTGGGGCAATTTCAGTGAATTTGTTTCAATATTAAATGTATTAATGCCTAGCATCAAATTTAAAGTTGAATGGGAAACAGACAACAAAATTCCTTTTCTTGACGTTTTAATAATTAAAGACACGACAGAATACAAATTTACCATATACTGAAAACCAAATTCTCTCTGTCATGTATCCATTTTTATAGCTATCATGACATCTCTATCAAGATTGGCGAGCCAGCAATTTTATTCTTAAGAGCCTTACGGAGTTTGCTCCCCGGATTTCCTGGAAAAAAATTGAACTAATCCGTAAGCAGCTGTCATCTCTTAAAGTACCCTGACCATACAGTTTGAAAAAGCAATCCACAAAGCAAACACTATTTTCTACCGTCCCCGCCCCAACCCCAACAAGACCAGAGAGATGCCCAACAACAAAATAAAAATCCCACACCTGACAGGATTAAAATGTTGACACAGACACCTGGAAACTCTAACCCTTGTGCTTTTACCTACCCAAATACCTTAGCCAAATCCCTGATTAACGTCCAACAAAAGCCAGTCCTGAAAGACACAGGAGTTTACAAATCGTCTTGCCTCGATTGTGACCAATCTTATATTGGCTTTACAGGCAAATCACGTTCCCCAGAGACTAATACAGCATAAACGTTCAGTTATGTATGAACAACAGAGCTCAGCTATTTTTTTAACCACATAAATAACCATAATCACAGAATAAACTGGAATATGTCTCGTATAATTATAGCAGCAATTGTCGGTTCAAAGGCCAGGTGGTGGAATCAGTTTTGATTACACAAAGAAACACCATGAATCTTTCAAGGGGTGTATGGGATTCAGATATTATAGATAAAAATCTTCCTCCAACCAGCGATTAAGAAGATTAAAGAGAAATTGTCAACTGGAATGAATGTGTGTGTGTGTGTACACACACACACACATACACACACACATTCATTCCAGTTGACATACACACAAACACATACACACACACACACACACACACATATATATATATATATATATATATATATATATATATATATATATATATATATATATATATATATATTTTTCGTTTTAACTCTCATGAGGATCGAACCCAGGTCTTTCAACTGAAACGGGCAAGGGCGCTGCCCACTAGGCCATACAAGTCATAAAAAAGTTGGAACCTGAGTGCCACTGTTTGAATTACCTGGGAAAAGCTAACTGCTTGCATACCAGCGTGTTTTTCCCCAACTTCCCGGACTCAGCTATGACCCAATTAACAGCATATCATTCAAAATTACCCCTTCTGAGTGAATAAGATAGAAATAACCAACACACAATCACTTGTTGGAACAGAAATAAATTTCTGACTCACATCAGGATCGAACCAGGTCTTTTTCATTTGAAAGGAGGGCGCTCCCACCAGGCCATACATTGAAAGACCTGGGTTCGATCCTGATGTTAGTCAGAAATTTATATCTGTTCCACAGGTTGCTCAGTGCTGATTATTTCTAATATATATATATATATATATATATATATATATATATATATATATATATATATATACTAACATTCTTATGGTTCATCACAATCCCTGAGGTCTCAGATCTTGTGAGCTGTAAAGCTATAAGTATGTAGGATAAGGAGGCATTATCCTGTTCCAACGAAGGCGTGAGAAACACGCACCCCAAATATCCCCCAAAAGCGTTAAGTTTTTTGGCGTGGGTATTTTGACCTACGATTGGTCAGATATCCGTGGTAGGAGAAACCAACCAATGTCCTACCTGAGGGGAAAATGCAGGGGTGAGAGAAATTTGGCGTGCCCATGCTAGGCTGCCGTTGGGAGGATTCTGGCTCTGGCACTCTGAGGGCAATGATGTGCTATTGCCCAGCGTGTCTCGCTATTCCGCCGTTGCGGCCCCTTACCGCTAAGTTACTGTAATTTTTAGTTCATTAGATACTGGGGCCCTTGTGTAAGTTTTAGAAAATACAGATCACTGTTAAATTTATCCTGTGTCTTATTTAAGCATCACCCACAGTACTGCAGCCGAACCAGTGTAAGTAGACCCCATGAGAGGTCGGGGTCATCTTCTGGTGTCAGATGTGTAGGGTTTGCTGCTAAGCGCTAATTAATAGTAAATACAGCAAACTGTGGGTCTGTGATTGTGCCAATCCAATAACTCTGCAGTGATAGTGGTCTGAAAAAACGATGGACCAGACAAAAGAAACAGTAGCACAAAGGGCCGACGTTGAAGTGATACATCAAAGCATAATTGTGCCTGCGTTCCCATAATTAAGCACTAAAGTAGCGTTAGCGGAAAATAGTAGACAAAGTCGCTGTATCAAAAATTAATCAAATACCTAAGCAAAGAAATCGTTTACCGGGAAAGACAGACAAGACGAATGTCGTATGAAGAAAAAAGAGAAGACTAGCATTCCCTTAGTTAAAAACAACTAGACACTTCAAGCACGAGCGGGAAAGAGACCATCGTCGTAGCGCAGTGATTGTTAGCATTAATATTATTAGTGCTTTTTCAATCATTGTAGATGCGGAAAAAAACGGAACATAGATGGCGGCCACCTGCCGTTCCTGCCAAAGGAAAGGCGACCTCGGGAGGAGGTAGGAGAAAGGGATCGTGGTGAGAAGCAGTCCTTTCCGCCAAAGGAGGGTTGCCCCAGACAAATCCCCTAGAGGCCGTTGCCTTGTTAACTGAATCGGCCCGTAAATGCATCCCCTCCCTGTTGAGGAAGGGAAGATTGAACGCGGAGGGAAGGCGAATGGAGTTACCCCATCCCCACACCCCAGTGCCAGCTATAGCAGTGATGGAGATGGCTGTTGAATGTTTTGCCGGGAAAGCTAAGTAACCTTAGTTTTGCAGACCACTGAGCTGAAAACAGCTCTCGAGGGCTGGCCCGAAGGATTAGACTTATTTTACATGGCTAAGGACCAATTGGTTACTTAGCAGCGGGACCTACAGCTTATTGTGGAATCCGAACCACATTATAGCGAAATGAATTTCTATCACCAGAAATATTAATTTCTCTAACTCTTCATCAGCCTGTACAGAATTGAACTCCGGCCGTTTCGAGTGACAGTCTGAAGCTCAAGCGACTTGGCCAACAAAAGGCTGATGTGTGCCCGGAAAACAAGAGAAGTCTTGTTGGGCAGGGGAAGGGATACCAGTTATCACCCTGAGAGTAGTGGAGTGAGAGTGATGGAGTAGGGGACCCCCCTGCCGGACAGCACACCCCACTTCGAGAGCGGGAGTGAGTAGGAAGGAGAAACCGCCTTCCCCCTCCCTCTCGAGCAGTTGAGAAAACGATGCCACCACAGGGATGGATGGATGGGGGAGCGTGCGAGAGCTGTAAGCTGAGGTCTGGTAGGCCTAGCCGAAAGCTGTGAAGCTTTTTAGTGTTAAGAACAGCTGATAGCCGTCAGATAGCGGCTGTCAACAGTGAGGGAGGGAAAACAAAACGCCTCCCCTCAAGAGGAAGGCAAGTCAGGTGGGTTCTTTCCTTGGTGCCAAGTGAGGACGGAGACAGTGTACAGACCAGTGTGAGTAAATCATTGAAAATTTTGTGAGGAATTTCAACAGTCTGGGTATGAAATTTGGTCAACCATTACTGAAAGCCCAGGTGTTTCTCTTCACTGTAGTTGAAACTTTTTTTTTGCAATTATTAAATTATCAAAAGGTCTTGTCATTATTTATTGTCTGTTATGTGATATTAGAGAAAGTGTCCTTTTGTTTTGATTTTTTAGGTTATTCAAGTCTGTGCTGTAAAATTTTGTTCTTGCCAGAAATAACATAAACTATTAACTAGTGTTTTGTCCAATTTTCAAAATCAGTTTTGTGTTTACTGAATCCTTTTGTGATTTATCTGTAATTTTATTTCAAATTGTTCTTATTAAAGTCACTGGATAGTAACCAGTTCACTGGTATTGCTTTGCTTTAATATTTTGTGACAATTGTTGACTTTTTCATTTTATTTTGTTCATTTTTGTGTTGGCGTTTCCTAGCTCCTCCACCCCCAAGGGTGGGAGACCCAAACCGCCCCTCTAGAGCCCCTCCTCAGTGGCCAAGTGTTTGTTTGCTAATCCCACTGATAGTGTGTACTGTTAGATATATTGTTATTGTTAGTTACCCAAGTGTTGACCTTTTTGGGATTTAGCTAAGAACTCGATATTGTGAAAAGATTGGGCATATTCTGGGAAAATTGAATAAGGGAGCTGATGCTCTGTCTAGAAATGTTATAATAGGTGTTACAACGAGAGCCAAAAAGAGGGAGGAACGACGAAAGCAATCTCGTAACGTTAGTGGCACAGGCGATGTCAACGCAATGCCAACAACGTTATAAGTAGCAGTAACAGTTGAATACTTTAAATACGCCTGCGGGCAAGTCACACAGAAAACGGGGGCTAGTCAGGTCAGCTGAGTGACTGGAGCCGCGGCGAGTTGAGAGAGAGAGAGAGAGAGAGAGAGAGAGAGAGAGAGAGAGAGAGAGAGAGAGAGAGAGATCGAGCGAGAACGACTGTTTGAATGCAAGAGGGATCCCTGCTGGGAGGGTCCCAAAGTAGATGTCCTATGAGTGGTTGTGTGACTGGGTATGTGTGAGGGTTGAGTGACGAATCCCCGATTCTGGAAGTGCCGTGAGATAAATTCCTCATGTAAAAAAAAAAAAAAAGAAAAAAAAAACCTGTTGAGCCGTTCTTCCTCATTCTTTGATAGAAAGAACCATCCATATAATTCATGTAAGTCCATATTTAGGGCATATAGGCATAGAAAAGTCCCTTATAAGGGTACACGAAGGGGTGCCTGTTCAATTCGATCATGGGCATATAAATGTGGTGAGACCACTCCCTGCTGCACAGGGCAATACAAGAATGTTTATGTTCGTGGAAGTGTTCACACGTATCCCACACACGTGTGATAGTGGATACAACCTGCCTATTCGGCCTGTAGCGTGTGAAAGAAATTAAGAGCAATACTGGGTTATCCAATTGTCTGCTCTGGGGGCACAAAGCGAACAACACCTGTCGCACATGTGCGCCATACGTCAAGACAATCTGGTGTCCCACACCAACGAACCAGTACCCCTAACCCTGGACTGACTGGGTATTCGGGAGAAGATCTTGTGGAACACGTACGCGCATATGTAGGTGCCATGCTGAGCGCGAGCGTGTTCATGAGTCCGTGTAAATTAGTGAATGCCATTGCAAAGTGCACAAAGTTTGTCAGTGATCAAAATTTGCAATTGTCGTCCCATGTCCTTACCTTGAAATCAGAATCATACCAAGAGTTTCGTGTTTTATATTTCATGTTTGTATTTTAATTTTTGCAAATGTCTGAGTGTCAGAGTCATTTCCTGTGTGTCATATTTCAGTGTTTTAATTTTTTTAAAAATTGTGGTTGTGTTAATTTTGTTTTTGCAACTTTTCCTTTGTTTATGCTTTCATTTTTTTTTGTTGTTGTCCCTTATTTTGTGTTCAGTAATATACCAACCTGGATGTTGCATTTTCTGTAAGATTTCTTTTATGTTACATTAAAAACAGGTGAAAAACCCAAATTGCATGATTTATGATTTTTCGTTATTATTATTTTGTGTAGTTGTCTTACAGTAAATTGATGCTATGAAATTATGTTTTTCTTGTTTTGTTAAAAATTCCACTGCTTTTATATCATATTGTGCTTAAATTTCCAAATTATTATTGTTTTTCGTCCAATTCTTTGAGGAAAGTTTAGTACATTTGCAGGGTATAACGTGATTGAAACTTTGATGCCATGTTGTCACGATTGCCAAAGACAGTGTTAGAGTTTATTTGCTTATTTTTTTGTTATTGTGTTCGCATTTCTTGTTATAAGTGTAAAGCAGGACTTGTTCTTTTAAAGCCTTTTATTTATTTTTTTTTGGTACTGATTTGTTTCTAGGGAAGAGCGAGTGTTGATTGTTTTGAGTTTTTTTTTTTAAATTTTGTGTTGTTGTAAGACGTGTTCAATTCACCTGTAAGTTTGGCTTGAACACGCGTCAGCTGGCCCTATTAAAATAGTTAATTTTAATTAGTTTAAACCAGTAACAATGCACTACGAGGCTTGCAATGGAATAGTGCTGAGACATTAGCTTTGCAGGGACGCAAAGGACTTGGGAGGAGGAGTGATGAACCATTCCAGAAAGTTCGTCACAATTCCCGAGGTCTCAGATTGTGTGAGCTGTAATGGCGAAGTTTGTAGGACAAGGAGGCATTATCCTAAACACAACGGTCGGGGCGTGAGGAAACACGCACCCCAAATATCCCCCAAAAGATCTAACAGTCTTTGGCGTGGGTATTTCTGACCTACGATTGGTCAGATATCCGTGGTAGGAGAAACCAACCAATGTCCTACCTGAGGGGAAAATGCAGGGGGTGAGAGAAATGCCCAGTGTGCCCACGCTAGGCCAACGTTGGGAGGATTCTGGCTCTGGCACTTGGATCGGAGGGCAATGACGTACCATTGCCCAACGCTGCCGCTATTCCCCGCACGGTGGTTCTCCGCTAAGTTACTGTAATTTCTAGTTCATTAGATACTGGGGCCCTTGTGTAAGTTTTAGATAATACAGATCATTGTTAAATTTACCCTGTGTCTTATTTAAGAAAATACCCACAGTACTGCAGCCAAACCAGTGTAAGTAGACCACATGAGCAGGTTGGGGTCATATATATATATATATTTATATAATATTATATATATATATATATATATATATATATACAAATATATTATATATATATATATATATATATAATATATATATATACAGTTATATATATATATATATCCATATATATATATATATATATATATTTTATATATATATAGTATATATATATATATATATTTTCATGATGTTGCCTTGTAATACGTATATCCTCCCATAATTTTGACATATTTACTTTATTTTTATGTGTTGTAATTAATGATAGTGATCAAGTTAAAGTGTCATTTTTAGTTTGGCATCAGATCTCAAAAGAACTAATGATTAAGTAACTTGATAGCGTAATTTAGAGTTGTTAATACAATTTTAATAGTAACGTAGTTTTGAATAATATCTTTCTTGGTAAAAGCGTAGTATTTGAACACGTGTGTGTGTGTGTGTGTGTGTGTGTCCAGGAAGGGCTTGTTTCATTTCAATTGTCATCAGTTGAGATAAGAGGGACGCTTTGTTTTGGGTTAGTGAGGACAGCTTTTGAAAACAAATACCGATTTCCCATATGGCTCAAGACTAGTGATTTCATGTTGTTTACATGCGTTGTTCAAGTTTTCCTACGCCACTTTGAGAGAAGGAATAACGTGTCTTGATCAGTTACGTCATGTTTTGTAAGATTGCGTTCAAAACGTTTTGCTGGGATGACGTCATTTTCCTTCTAGAAGCTTCTCCATTGTAAATCGCAGACCCAAAACGCTTTAATGACGTCACTTCCCTGCTTCTAGAACTTTGTATCTCGTACCCAAAATGCTTTAATGACATTTTGTAATTGTTTCCCGTGTTACTGGAATTCTAAAATTTGTCTCATTCTGATTTCTGAGACCAGTCGAATTGGTTCCTATGATTCTCTCTCGTTCTTAGGAAGAGATCACTTTTAACGTAGTATTTTGTGGTCACATATTAACATTAACTTTTGAGATCTGAATTACTGCCAGTTATTTTAGTTATAACGGCGCCTGGTAAAAAGTGTGTATCGTGGTAACGCATTGGCTGCAGCAAGTGATTTACAGTGGTTTTCTTATTTGTGTAAGGTAATGAATATTTTATTAATACCATGGTATGATAAGTTTGGGAAATTTTTCGGAGTGAAATCATAATTTGATAAATCTTATGTTTTTTTGTGTGTTTTTCTATTTACAATCTCTCTTTATATTTTCACATTTTTATGTTTGTTATGAAACATTTATTGACGCACTCATATTGAAGATGGCTAACACACCCAAACAAGTTTGCCGTTGAGATCGACCTTTATAGAACGTCGGTAATCCATACCAGATACACACTCCCGACAGTAGCAACCTTCCAAAGCCTGACCTCTACAATCACCACGTTAGCAAACAAGTCAGCTTCTTTCCTACACTTTCCTAATTTAGTTTATGTATGTATGTATGTGATCTGACAAAAAATGTGAATAAATGACATATTTTAGTTAGAAAATATGAAGAAAGAGGAGAAGTTATATATAAATATGAGCAAGAAGAAGGTTTCGAGGGTAAATAGAAACCCACAAGAAGGGGAAGAATGGAAGCAATTGACTTGTGTAGGTATTTTGGGGCAGATGATGACAGGATGAGGAAAAGGTAATCTCAGAATTGAGGTGTTCAGTGGAAACCAAAGTTGAGTTGCATTAAGAAACTATTGAGTCAACTCTCCTTTATGGAAGTGAAGTGCTGATATTATATGTAAAATGTGAGAGAAACTGTTAAATCCACCGAGATGAGTTGTTTGCCTAGTATATCTACAGTAAGAACTGAAAGGGTGATAGGGTTGTACATAAGGAGAAGTGGTGACTGATGAACATACTAGTAAGGGTGTAAGTGTGGAGGTGACTTGCGCAATGTGTATAGGGTGGTTTGGCAGGATACGCATGAACCTTCTGTGTAGATGTAGAGAAGTTTTATGTAATTCATCAGAAAAGTATAAGTGCGGCAGTTAGCACTGTCTCGCTTGTGTGTGTGCGTGTTTGCATGTGTGATTAAGTAAACGTAAAAAGACAGTGGCGGGGCACATGGACGTTAGATTCCTCAATGGCTTTCAAAGCTACGCTTACCTGAATTTCAGGATAACAGCCAAGTAGGTAGAGAGACCAATTGATTGCGGCTGATGTGGTGTCATGTCCTTCGAACATAAATGTATCTACCTCCTCTCGAATACTTTCGTCTGTCAGAAGGTGGTCGTTCTCGGTGCAATCGAGGAGAAGATCGAG
The DNA here is from genome assembly GCF_040412425.1 of Macrobrachium rosenbergii. Classification (NCBI taxonomy): domain Eukaryota; kingdom Metazoa; phylum Arthropoda; class Malacostraca; order Decapoda; family Palaemonidae; genus Macrobrachium; species Macrobrachium rosenbergii. Next base: position 36,750,914 of record NC_089792.1, on the reverse strand, counting down.
AAAGGCTAACCTCTTCTTCCCTAGATTAAAGATTTCATTGCAGTGAGATATTCTAACTACTATAGGTTGTATTATTATTATTATTATTATTATTATTATTATTATTATTATTATTATTATTATTATTATTATTATAATAATAAAATCACAATTATATAGTAAATATACTACTAATAAAATATGTAAAATAAAGTAAAGACTTTCGAACACTTGAACGGTGTTCCTCATTATTTTACATATTTTACATAGTAATATATTTACTATATATAATTGTGGATTTTTATCACACAGATTGCTTTTCATGAAACTGTGAATCTATTAGCATTATTATTATTATTACTAAATTACGTAAATTCCTGTCAACAAGCCACCATTGACCCTGGAATTTCAAAGGAAGTACTCACTGGGTAAAATTCCCCTAAGTAAAAAAAAATAGACATAAAAGCAAGGAAACAAATTAATAGCTAACCTGTATCCCCATTGCTCATTCTTTGAGCAGTTGCCAGGAAGTCCTTTTTGATTTCACGAGACTGACTTCTTCTGCTCCGAATTGCCTTGTAGGCGGTTCCATGCAATATCCTAATACAATCGTCGTGCTCCTTAGCCATTCCTGATAACCTGAACAGAAAATCTGGTTGCAGCCATGGACGAACTTGGCGTAGCTGAACTATTGAAGATATCCTGCATGGAGTGATGAAACTCGTTAGAACTTCAGTGGTGCCTAGTTTTGAGTTTCTTTTATACTCAAAACTCGTTATTTACCACATACTTAGGTTCCTATGAAAATGGTTAGTAACTATACATCTACGGGATGGCTTTTGTATTAGGATAATGTATGACTTTACTATAGTAGAATCCGTTTTAAGCAAAATTAGTTTATTAGATGAAGAGTCCCTCAGAGACATATTTTGTAACACTTTGATGCAGTCACGCGCCAGTCTGGCTTCACAGGATATCAGTCGTATAACTAGAGATATTTTGTAAAAGTGTGGAGTAAAAATACACCTATGACTTTTATAAAGGTTTCTTGATGCTCCAGAGCTTACTGGACTGGATTCCTTTTGTTTTTGCCTCAAGCGGGTAAGTTTCGAACTACGATGTTGGACCGTGCAGATCTATTGTAAGCGAAGAGCGTGAAAGCGCAGTGACCTCTGCCAAGTAAGTTGAGAGGAGGTAAAGTTGTAACCGGCGTCCATCGCGGACTATTTGTATATTAACAAAATAATCTCGAGAACGGATGAACGGTTTCCGATGAAATACGATGAAGCAGTCTTAGATAAACTCCTCGAGATAACTAGTTTGCATTTGCTGTCGATGAAGACTTGAAGATACGTTTATCGTGGAAAACGTTTCATCCTTAAAACTAAAGAGGTTTACCAAGGTCACCCTCCATACTTAGTCTGTGATCAGGGGGACGCCGTACTGCATTACTCGGCGGAAGAATGCTCTGCGGAGAGTGGACATGCTTTATCGTATGAAATAATGAGTCGTTCTTTTTTTGGGGGGAGGGGGTTCGCTACGGGCGGTAAAAGAAAATTGCAGATATTCTGCCTACTTCTATGCTATATTCACTGGTTTAAGAAAAATACTAAGCTAATTCATGGCAAAAAGTTTGATACAAAGCTTTTCTCAGCCCATGTTCAAGGTTACTTTATTTATGGAACATGAAAATTATCTAGTTTTCAGTATTTGGAGATATTAATATCTAAGCATTGGATAATCTAGAGCACAGAGCCAGGAATGCCTAAGAGTTTTGTTGATATGGCGTGATAAAAGAGCAGTACTTTCAAAATTGTATAATAGGATTTTCTTTGATGTTATCAGAAGATGGCAATTTTCGGAATATTTTTTGTGATAATGTCTACAACATTTTTTAAACCAGTCTAGCAAATGCTGCAGCTCCAAGTTGAAATTTCCAAAAGTATTTTGATTTTGCTGTCAGGGAAAATAGTTAGTTTGATCTAAAAGTATAAAAAAGCATCCTCGTTTTGAAAATGACTGAAGACGCTCGTCTCATATGAATAGAGTGAAATGAACTGAATTGGTAAAACCGTATATAAAAAGTATTATCCTAAACAGAAAATTGCCAGAATATCAAATATGCGACAGATTTCCTGACCTGTGTACAGCTTTCACATATTCGGACTCGTTGTCATCCTGTGCGTTTATGGAACTTCCCAGGGCAGTTTCTGTAATTAGGAATAGTAATGTAAACACTCAAATTATATTACTTATGTAAACTTATATTATACCGTGTATATATATATGTGTGTGTGTGTGTGTGTACACACACACACACACACATATATATATATATATATATATATATATATATATATATATATATATATATATACATATATATATATATATATATATATATATATATATATATATATATATATATATATATATATATATATAATATTTCTTTTTGTTGTTGTTTTAGGCGATCGCCTTTGTGGCTTTGACTTCTTTGATGCAGACTCTGGATAAGTAGACCGAGTCGTGGTGTGTTTTCTATTTATTTAAAACTTATGGGCCGTTTCTGAATATCAGGCTTTTCATGCAGAGCTAATACATCGAGATTCTCCCGTCCTATTTATACCAAGCCATCGGCAACAATGTAAATAAAAACTTTAGCAACTCCCATAATCCGCTGACAGCCGATGGTTGGTATAAATAGAACCGGAGAATCTCAATGTATTAGTTCTGCTTGGAAAAGCCTGATGTGCAGGCGAAACGGCCCGTGGGAATTTTAGATTAATGGAAAACACACTACCATCTGTCTACTTATCCAGAACTTTGAAGAAGTCGATATTTCTCAAGACGTAATAAGTTGAGATGAAGAATGACTTGCCAAAGATTATGTCTAGAGTGCACAGAGTCACATAAGGGAAGATGTCGAAAGGTTTTCCGTCAGCTTTTTCTCGTAATATCGAAACCATTTTGTTGCTCTGTTTATCGAAAACGCCGACGAAGTCCTCGAGAATCGTGAAGTGGAAAGCCGGCGTCAGCATTTTCCTTCTGGAAAACCACTTTTTGCCTGTTCGAGAAAGAACTGAATTAGGAGTTAGTTTCTAAAAATCGCACTAGTGGGAAAAACGTTAACAAATCACTGGTGTACAAAAACAATGACAGATGTGGCACAAAATGCATACTTGACTGAACAACTTGCAGATATAGACTATGAATGCTGAGCTCCTTTTTCAATTAATTTGCATATTTTTGAGACTAATGAATATGTAACTAATCATGAAAGTAATTTCTGTTTGCACCTCTTTGGAAAAACTGATTTGTGAAAAAAATTTGTTATCTTTACTGATTTTAAATGATGATAGGCTTTCGAACCAGAAACAATGGATTACCAAACAAAGATTTTTTTCTATATTGACAATATTTTGAACTAAAGAATCTCATTTTTATAACAAAAATGCCCTACCAGTTGAGGTTAGAAGTCCAGTGCCCAACCATGGATGAAGATAGTCATAGTCAGAACTTTTTGTTATATGTTTGCTCGAGCAGAGTACAGCCTGAAGAAAGGCGTATAATATTTATTATAAAGGAATTGAGCATATAGGCGCTTAATCTTAACAGCTATTAGATCGAAAACTCACACCATAAACCAGTTTTCTAAATTTAAGAAGCCACAGTCAGATAACAATTAATAAAGGCTCTATAGGCGTTCATAAATAGTCATAACTTGCATTTAATTTTGAGCAAGGTCAAAATATACAATAATTTGCTAAATCAAGACATGTCCTTTGATTGTTTACAATTGCTTAGTTTTAACTGTTTCTAAACCCAGCTTTAAATTATTAATTTACATTACAATGGAACTGAAACTGAATCTCACTTGCATGCAGATGCATTCGTCAGAGAATAATCTCTATAGAAGTCCTTGGTAGATGGCCAATAGGTGCCCATAGCTTTGCAGTGCAAAGTAATTTGGATAGTCTATTAAAAACTGGCCATCTTTTTTATATACGAGCAATAAAACTGCAACTTAGCATGTATTTTAAAGATGAAAAATAGAGTTAAGTGACTGGGTATCAAAAACAATAATTTATTTGTAATGCATATATGTATTGATATATTGCATAATTAGTTTTTGTTAGCTGACAGACAATAAAATGAAAGCAATAAATGACTGATGAATAAATTTGAAAGCTAATCGAAACCTAAGCTAAACCATGAACTCTTAAAATTAGTTACGTATGGTCTTTAAAGATTTTAGGTAAATGAAAAATTTTAAAAAGTTATTGCCCAAAGCTAACAGATCCTCTATGTATATAAAACATTAGTATATATATATATATATATATATATATATATATATATATATATATATGATATTTTTTTTATTTTCTGTAGGATTTCCTTTCTTTAAGCGTCGGCGTTTCAGAGCTCGAACATTCAGATGTACCAGAGGTGAAAATGAAACACTTGGTTTTGCCCGTGGTTTTCTCAGACATCTTCGAGAGATCTGACACATCGTGGTAGATATGACATTATATATAAAAGAGTGACAGCATCAACAAACATACAGATGGCTGGAAAAAAATTCGATCCTAAGAATGAATTCTTTCTGATATAATAACTTCTGCATTAGGCGTCTCCTTTGTCGGGCGTTTCAGGTGTTTTGTGAAATTCGTATGTACAGAAGAAAGGAAAGCCAAAGTTTTTTCTTGCATAAAGTAAAAAGCATTGCAGTGTCTCACTGATTCACTCCTGTCGAGGTAAACAAGAAATGAAGCACTCTCAACAGGAGGATATTACTATATTCTTTAATAATAATAATAATAATAATAATAATAATAATAATAATAATGGTGAGGTCACAACAACATTAGCAAACCAATAATAACGACGATGAAGTTAATAACTATGGTTTTGGAAATAGTCACAAACGAACATAATATATAAATTATATTATAATGTTAGTAATTAACCTTTAAATCAGACAGATGCAATAGTCATCGAGATGGAGATCTACTGTACTCACTTCAACAGTTTCCGGTCTGTAGAGGTCTACAACAGCCATGCCGCTACCCCAGAATCTAACAATGGGGGCGTGGAAATTCCATATGTATATGTACCCCATACATCTTTGGAAGAACTCTGTCATGGATCGAGTGAATAAAAAAATTCATTACTGACACGATAAAAGCAGACTTCATATCAATTTTACATTGGACACTGATTTATCATTGTTGACACATGCAACGATGTGGGCCTTTACTCCCATTTGCTCATTTTATCGAAACTATTTTTATACTTAATTATTAAAACACTGGAACTGGCGAGTAATTTTTGGACCTCTCTGGGACACGAGGAGCAAGATAACGATTACTGGCCACGGTCTTGGTTTTTCGGCCCCACTGCGCCCAAAAGACGCTCGGTAGGGTCACATCTCAAAAGGCAGCTCATGTTAGTTTATTCTGTAGGCATGGCTGGTCTTGTTATTAGCTTGTAGCACTCATTAAACATGAATGATTTTAATATATTTTTGGAACAACATTAGGACATATTTTGTAAATGCTCTAGGTATCCCTCGAAAATCTTTGACCAAGCTAGCACCTCGGACGCTGAAGTTGGAACATTCAGCTCTACCTTTATTAATTTCAGCTGTTTCATTCCATCCAGTTAGTATCGGCAAAATCGCACCTAATTTGCAACCACTCAGAATCAAGGTCAGTGGTCAGGTCTATTCTAACCTCCAATGTTTTACATTTCTCAGTTACCTCACGAGTCACATTAGGCTTATGGGATTTTATGCAGTTGTTTGTTTTTTCTAACTGTGGAGTTATAATCTGTCGTCC
>NC_089792.1:36715092-36722592 GCF_040412425.1 Macrobrachium rosenbergii | reverse complement strand
TACCTCGGAAATAATATATCTTCATATGTTAACCGAAGAAGGAATTTTTTTAGTTGAATAAGTTCGATGTCTAGTGGGCTCGAATAACGGGAAGACAAGAACTGGGACTACAGTGGCCTTTAAAATGAACTTATTATCAACTAAAAATTTCCCCTTGGATTTTAGAAACACATACGAAAATATATTATTTTCAGGTAGAGCAAATTATGAAGTTTTTGAAGAGGGATATTAATCTGTTGCGTTCATTTCTGTGTAGCATTGAGGTGTTTTGTCTTGATTAGGACTGATATTCTGAGCTGCTGTTAGCTCCTGTAAATAATCCATTTCCTTTTTATTTTTACTTTTGTTGAAACTAGTCTTCCAGTAGGTATGCTGAATTAATTCATGTGGATGCAATAAACCTGTTCCTCATCACATTAGTTATCAGCTGGCAACATGATCTATTCAATACCTGAATTTAGAGTTTCATCTTAGCCTTAACTGACAAATTACATGGGTCTTAGGTAAGCAAGGTGACATAAATCCAACTAGCTAATTATTAAACCAATTAACCGACAAACCCACACAACAATATATATATATATATATATATATATATATATATATATATATATATATATATATGTACAGTATATATATATATACATACATAAACTTGTATATTAATTATATATATATATACCAGGTGTTTCAAAATTAGGGCCCCCCTCCACAGAACAAATGGAAAGTTGTGAAGTTTTTCTGCTATAGCCTGTCTCCAAGTACATTATTTTAAGTTTCTATTAAGCTATTTTTTATTTTACATTTCTTGTATTTTCAGACTGAGTGACGGAGTTAGGTTACAGCCATGGCTAAGGACTCGGAAAATCAGATAGATTGACCGAATCAGGCTATAACCTTCAGAGAGGCCAGGAATGCTGGTGCATCCTTCATTTCACGTTCCTGGATAGCTACATACATTAAAAGAGATGAATCCTTTGTTACAACAAACTTGAACAAAAATCCATATGACTGTCATCGCAAAGTTGAGTGAGAATCTTGGAAGGCCTGAAGTCCCTTTCTCAGGAGTCAAAAGACATCATAAGCTTAGGCAGTGGGTAGACCAAGAAAGTCTTTACATAAATTGGCACTTGAACTAGAAACAAAAAGGAGAAAGAAGAGAAGTTATAGTGCTGTATATCGTGAGTTGAAAAAATCTGGTATCAAGCCATTTCATGTTATCACCAAGCCCAACATCACTCAGCAACAGAGAGAAGACCGTGCATGGTTTTGTGGCTCATTTCTTAAAGACTGGGATGAAGCTGACTTTCTCCATGTTGCGCATCAGATGAATTCTTCATTTACACAGTCAGGAAGCCAAATCATAAAAATGACATCATTTGGGCTGCAAAGTTGGATGATATCAGCGATGACGTGCACTATCGCCAAGTTGTGAAATTTCCTGAATGTTTTGGGAATTTTTCTGTTTCACAGCCAAACAGTTAATGTGGATCATCAAAGAAAAGGACAGTGATGGAATGGTCAGATACTTCATAGAAACTGTGCTTACTGGTGGAGTATTTCCTTTCCTCAAAGACCCTGAAAATGTGTTATCTGTTGAAGAAGTCACATTTTTTGCTTGATAAAGCACCTTGTTTCAGGGCTCTTCAGACACAGGAGCTGCTTCAGAAACAGTGGTATCGATTTCTTCTCGTCAAGTGAATTTCCATCCAAGCTCCCCTGACCTTAACGTGTGAAAACATTGGTAGTATCTTAAAAGGATCGTGTTGAAGCATTTTGCCCCGTGAGCTATGATGGTATACCAAGTCACCGACAACCTGCGAACTAGAGGTGACCCGAAGTGCTCAGGGAAATGGAGTTTGAGTCTCAGCTTTTTGCAATTTGCTGAAATCATACCCTCAGGAATGCAGGCTGTTGTACAGGCAGATGGAGACCACACAAAATATTAAATACTCAGAGAAACTTAAATAAATACCTGTTCTGAATTACTTTTGTTTTTGTCCATATCAATTTTTAGTTTAGCTGTAAGAGTGGGGCCTCTAATTTCAGATCACCCTGTATATATATATATATATATATATATATATATATATATATATATATATATATATATATATATATATATATATATATATATATATATATATATATATATATATATATATATATATATATATATATTTTAAAAAAATCACAGTAGATGCATGTGACTTCAGTGTATAAGTGACTCCACAGGAAAATGACAGGCAGAAGTTCACTATCAAAGCGCTTTCACGTTTATTAACCCATCGTCTGGGCACAAATGAGACACAGATGAAAAGAAGGTTACAAAGGAAACAAAAGAACAAGAATACCAGATGGTCAATTGTCAAAAGGTAATAAACAGAAAGATAATCCAGGATAATCCGGGATCAAGTAGTCACAAACTAAAACATAGACCTAACTACAAAGAGATACGAAGTTTAGCACATACAAAATCCAAAAACATGAATAAAATTGAATACCAGATGGTTAATTGTAAAGGGATAATAAACAAAAGGGTAATCCAGGAAAATCCGGGATCATGCGGTCACAAACTAGAACCAAACAATTAACCATAAGAGATACAGAATCTTACCCATTCAAATTGCAGAAACATGTATAAAACTGAATACTAATTTTGCTTATGTTTATCAACAACTTTTTAATTATGAAGGCATCAAGTTTAAAAACCAAGATTTAAATTTAGAACACTTTCATTACTAGACTTGATAAAACAAGATTCGATGGTATTCCTTTTAACTGTGTCGTTGCACGGGACTAAAGATCTTGCCTCACCCCAGTTAATAGGATGATCTAAATCTCTCATATGTACGAGTAATGCATTCGATATTTGGCCAGTTCTCACAGAATATTGGTGTTGTTTGATTCGTTGCGAAAGTGATTTTCCAGTTTGTCCATAGTATATTTTATCACATTTTTTTACAAGGAATTTCATAGATGCAGCCAGAAACATCTCTAGGAGAATTTTTTATTACTAAACTCTTATATTAAAATGACTGAAAACAACATTTATGATGAAAACCTGTAAAATTCTAGGATTTGTATAAACCTTTCATCATACGGCAGTTTGAGAATATTATGCTTGCTGAATTCAAGTTTGTTATTAGTTAAATAAAGTGTTTCCCTGGCTCTTTTCCCGCTACATCTACAAAGGTCCTTGGTTATTTAAGTTTCAAAGCAATATCATAAATAGTTTTGATCACAGCATCAATGAACTGCGGGCTACAAACGCGTAAAGCCCTTAAGAACATTCCAGAAAAGGCAGAGAATTTAAACATTTTGATGGTGATTGGAATAATCATGAACAAAGAGGCAATGTTAGTTGATTTTGGAAAGACTGAAAAGGTGAAATTTCTATCATGTCGATGGACAGTTACATCAAGAAAATTCAAATTACAATTTCTTTCTTTCTCTACAGTAAATTTTATAGAAGGGACTGAATTATTTTGCTTAATCACAAATTCCTGGAGATTTTCGTGAACTGGCCAGATACATAACATATCATCCACTACCTATACCATATAACTTTTCAGGGCAAAATTCTTGGCAAGGATTTTGTCTCAAAAAAATCCATGTAAATATTGCTAAGGACAGGAGATAAGGGATTACCCATAGCCAAGCCGAACTTTTGTACAAAAAATTCCCCATTAACCCTCTCCGGTCCAGACGTGTCGACCCATTTGTTTACCCTCAGATCTTGGTCATTTACTCCTGGGTGAACAGTTGAAGAGTTAACGCATTGGAAGTTTTCCACAAAATGCTTTCTAATTTTACCCGTTTCATTGTTATTATGACTAAAGTGGTACCATTGGAAAGCTGAAAGTTCATTCTAGCGTATATTAAAAGTTCTCAGGAACAGGATAACACCTACCACCGTTTTAGAGGTGATGAAATAGGACCAAAAATAATTTTTAGCATTTCTTATTATCTTCCTCTGTCTTCAAAGGAGGTAAAAGAATATATTTTCTGGTTAATCAAATGTAATAAATTTACGTAAGTAGATAGAACATTCCTTACATATAGTGATGGTAAACACTGCAGTTAAAATAAATTAATGTTCTATGAATGACAAGGCAATTAACAGAAGCGACCATCAGGCCTATTACGGGTGTTTAGTTTATACCCGACGTTGGTAGCACTGATGGCTAGGTTCGTCATCGTCCCACGTGGAATAAGTGAAATTTAAAAAATGTATTAAGGAGTTTCTTTTTAAAACAGACCCAACTGTAGAATTGGGACTCCACGATACATTTTTTTTATAATTTCACTTATCCCCATTTGGGGTGATCTTAGTATATATATATATATATATATATATATATATATATATGTATATATATATATATATATATATATATATATTTATGTAAAAGTTAAGTATACCTTGGTTTTACCAGACCACTGAGCTGATTAACAGCTCTCTAGGGATTTGGCCCGAAGGATTAGACTTATTTTACGTGGCTAAGAACCTATTGAGTTACTTAGCAGCGGAACCTACAACTTATTGTGGAATCTGATTCCCACATTATAGCGAAAATGAATTTCTATCACCAGAAATAAATTCCTCTAACTCTTGTGGCCGAGGGAATTGAACTCCGGCCCATCGAGTGACAGTCTGCAGCTCTACCGACTCACCCAACAAAGAGCTATATATACTGTATATATATATATATATATATATATATATATATATATATATATATATATATATATATATATATAAATGTATATATATATATATATATATAATGTGTGTAATAAATTCCTCTAACTCTTCATCCAAAGACAACAGAGGGGGAATTGAACTCTGGCCCATCTAGTGACAGTTTTTGAGCTCTACCGACTCACCCAACAAAGAGCTATATATATATATATATATATATATATATATATATATATATATATATATATATATATATATGTCATATATATATATATATATATATATATATAATAATATATATATAATGTGTGTAATGATGAAAGTGTAATGAAACTGGATGAAATCTTAGTTTAACATGCTTTTTCCCATTTTTGTATGGGGTAAGAACAATGCCTTCTTTTTGAAGGACTTTTGATTTGGCTTTAGGGTAGACCGTGGTCTCGATCGGCTGCCCTGCCTGACATCGCTTAGACCCCGGTAGCGTATGGTACATGTATCATACCAGACCCAACGCCCTTTCTCCCAGCAGCGAGAAGTTGTTGTTGCGGGTAGGTGAGAGTTCGAGGCGTGTGAGATGTTTGTTATGTTTTTAGAAGATGTTGGAGTGGCTTTGTTTTGTGTGTGTATTTAGTCTGTAACACCCATTTGCTTTTTAAGCAAACCTATCCGTTGATTACATACATAATCCCGGGGTGGCTACGGATAGCAAAGTGTCCGCCTCTCTAATCAGATTCCTCAGTTTGAACCCGCCATTAAAATACAGACCTACTGAAGTCGAAGCTGCTGCTGTAACCGACTGTGCCATGGGCTCCAATGAAACTGGATGAAATAAAAATTGAAAATTACTATGAACCATCACAACTATAATTCGTTTCACTTAGAATCAAAATTCATGTACAGGCTCTGGAAACAAGCACAGGCTTTGTTTATTTCCTACTTCTGCAGTTATCATCACTTCCTCATCTTGTATTGAAGTGAAATAAAAACCCCCAAATTCGTATCACCGCCTTTCGTATACTGTAATGCGAGTGAGTTTTGAATTAAAGAAATTTGCTTTTTCTCAAGCCGAAGCTAATGCTGGTTCATTGTTTATGTCCGAACTGTTACAACGGTAGATTGCACGTGGGATAACTACCATTGCTTCAGTAACAAAAGATGTTACTACCACAGCCCAGTTAGAAAAGACAAATTGCTGTTTGTCACAGATATTGCAGTAAACAAAAGGTGGCGAACAGGAAGTCTTGCAATTTCTGTGTAGTTCAGTTCAGTATAACCAAGTGAAGGGTAAAATATTAAAAATTTAGTGTAAGTGAATACAGAAGGACATGAAAAAGTTCGTAGAAGTGAATTTACAGGAGGGCCTTTTAGTATATAAACATATTGCAGCTTACAAAGACAGGAAAATGTGTTATATACAGTACAGCATATTTGTGTGTGTATGCGAATGATGGGAATGAATGTGACTGGGGAGGGATTTGGGGTTATTATTTATATTTACAATACCTAGTTACATAGGTGGTGGTTGATTATGTACATTATATTTACATAATACAATTCCATTGTGAAACTACATTATTACATTAGTTTTACACCCTGTTTCTTGTTCTTATGGGTCTAATAAATTTATTGATTTCTTCTTTAGTATTTGGTTGGAGATTGGGTAATTCTAAGGCGGCTGTCCGCGGTGAGCTAGACTATGGCCATTGACGTTTTTCTATGTTATTTTACTTGCTTTACAAGAATTTAAAGTAATATTTTGTCGGCCGGCTGTAACTAAGCTGTCATTGACCTTTGAAGACTCGCGACTTGAATTGCCTAACATGAGGTAGGTCTAAGCCAGCATTCGCAGCAAGCCCCCACCCCTCCATAGCTAATACGGCAAAATTGTAACCAGTAAACACCCTAAAAATACCAACATAACGTACCCTAGAGGTGTTTGTTTGTTTACAATTTTGCCGTATTAGCTATGGAGAATGCATCAACCAAAGCGGAATGCGGCTTAGACCATACGCGTTAGTGTAATTCACATTTGCGTGAGTCTTCAAGGTCAATCTGAACTTAGTTACAACTGGCGACAAAATATTACTTTTAAATACAAATTATCAATGAAAACGCCAATGCACAGTCTAGTTCTGTCCGGATAGGCTTTGTAAATTATACCGAAGATTGTTATGGGAGTGACCTTGACCTTGTGTTCTTCCCCTCGGGCAGTTGGTGGGAGGCCTTGCCTAACTCCTTCGTCTGGACGTTCAGCGTCGGCTTGGTTGTTATATACACAACTTATGGTATTGTTAGATCCCGACATGTGTTGCTTTTGCTTTTTATTCTGGTGTTGTCTGTCAGTTCTCGTAATGCTGGTTTCTTGTTGTGTTTGTCTGACTTTTTTTATATTTTCTCACTTCTACATTCAGTGCCTCGTTGGGGTAGTGGGTTCCGTTCTCAGCTAGCACTTTGCTGGCTGCGAGTTCGAATCTCCGACCGGCCAATGAAGAATTAGAGAAATTTATTTCTGGCGATAGAAATTCATTTCTCGTTGTAATGTGGTTCGGATTCCACAGTAAGTTGTAGGTCCCGTTGCTAGGTAACCAATTGGTTCTTAGCCACGTAAAATAAGTCTAATCCTTCGGGTCAACCCTAGGAGAGCTGTTAATCAGCTCAGTGGTCTGGTTAAACTAAAGTATACTTAACTTCTACATTCAGTCTTTTTTCAAATTTCTGGATAAGGAAAACCAATCTGGGTGTGGTCATAATCCACACTGGCATTCATCTCCTTAGGCATAGATCCGCCAGCTGTT